>NC_140363.1:16200000-16280000 GCF_054491055.1 Hypomesus nipponensis
AGGGAGGGAGGGAGGGAGGGAGGGAGGGAGGGAGGGAGGGAAAGTGTAAGAGAGAGAGAGAAACACGTTAACACACTCATCCTTCAACCTTCATTATGTATCACAGAACACGCTGTCTGCTGTCTTTCTCTGTCTTTCTCTGTTTGTATATCTCTCTCTACCTTAACCCTTTTTCCTTACCTCTGTGTGTAATCCACCCCTCCCTCCCTGTCTGGTTGTAGCTACCGACGCAGCTTGGCCCGGCCTCAGTAAGAGCGTGTCGTCTTTCCAGCCCTCTGATTGGAGGAACACCAGTCCGGATCAGGTAAGACGGCGAACCCTGCTGCATCAGGATCTCTGGGAAAAGCCTTCTGTACAGATTTCCATTTTTCTGGAACATGCCTGAAAGTGAACGTAACTTGAGATTTTTAAGTGATTGTCCTGAAATAACTCAAGTAAAAGCCCTGGCGCTGCGAGCAGAATACATATCTTACTTTTTATTTGCTTCTGCCTCTGCCTCACCCACCCCTCTTCTTAGATGGACTCAAGTAAGCTCTCCATGTCCAGACCCCCACCCAGCTATGGCACCTACCCCAGCACAGGACATCCCTCCATGGGCTCGTCCACCAGCTCTCTGCCCCGCTCTGCCCCTGCCACCCTGGCCTGGCAGAGACCCGGGACATCCTCCACATCTCAGCAGATCCAGCAGCGCATATCCATACCCCCCAGCCCCACGCCCTCCTCGCAGCCCCAGGGGGAGAGGCCGGACCCCCCCTTGGCAGTGGCAGTGCGTCCCTACGTCCCAGACAAGGCCTCCAGGCCCCAGTCCCCCAGGAAGGGACCAGCCACCATGAACTCCAGCTCCATCTACCACATGTACCTGCAGCAGCCGGCCACCAAGAACTATGGCTCTCTCAGCAACAGGAGCACTGTCAAAGCAGGTAACTTCGCTTCTTCAGAGACGGTGTTATTGGCAAGCCGTATGTCAACATGGATACGTTTTAAGGTGCATTTCCTCAAACTTGTTTAACTTTGAATCTGGCTCTGCTTTCCCCTGCTTTTTCCCTAGTGTATGGTAAACCAGTGCTGCCCTGCAGTTCCACCTCCCCCTCCCCTGTGCCCTTCCAACAGGGGGCGCTGTCTCCAGGCGGGGGGACGGGAGGAGAAGACGTGGTAGACAGGGAGGGGGGCGACAGTTCACTGCCCCCGCCAAGTGTACACAACATCCCCCGCCCCCTCAGCCCCACCAAGCTCACCCCCGTCGCCCACTCCCCCCTCCGTTACCAGAGCGACGCTGACCTGGAGGTCCTGAGGCGTCGCCTTGCCAACGCACCCCGCCCGCTCAAGAAGCGCAGCTCCATCACAGAGCCAGAGGGCCCGGCCGGACCCAACATCCAGAAGCTTCTGTACCAGCGCTTCAACACCTTGGCAGGGGGCATGGAGGCAGGCAGTGCCACTCCCTTCTACCAGCCTGCCTTCCTGGGCACAGGGCTGGCAGGAGGCCTGGTAGAGGTGGAGAATAACAACACAGCCAATGTTTCCCTTCTCGAGTCTGCTTCCCTGGTTGTGTCTTCGGCAGAGATTCCCAACTCTGACATCCGCCTGTCCCCCCCCACCCCTGCAGACAAGCAGAGGATCTCCCCCATCCCCTCCCCTTCCCCCTCCCCTCCTGGCCAATCCGCTTCCTGCACGGCCACGCCCCAGCACAGTCCCCCGGCCTCTGATAGGCTGGAGGATCAGAACAACAACACCCAGGCTGGGTCCAAGTCTCCTGGCTCCTCCCCCAGCCCAGAGACCACCCAACCACAGCAGAGAAACCCCTCCCCTCGGACCATGACACCCATGACACTGCCCAAGGTCAGTCTGCCACTAGCGTCACAAATACTATTAAAGAACAGAGTTACTTCAGTAATATACACACACTGTGTATATATAATATACACTGCTGTAATATACAGTGCATGGTTCCTTAATCATTACATTAATTTACCAAACAACAACATGCAATGACATTAAAAGCGCACCACTGAGTTGAAAGGTTTGGGTAAAATACAATCCTTTTTGCAGGCTTGTGTGTGTGTTCAGGTGAAGCGTACCAACCTGAAGAAGCCCGAGTCAGAGAGGACGGGTCACGGCCTGAGGGTGAAGTTCAATCCCCTGGCTCTTCTCCTGGACGCCTCTCTGGAGGGAGAGTTCGACCTGGTCCAGAGGATCATCTACGAGGTGGGACACCAAAACACCAAACCTGCTTAAAAACCCACACAGACACGTCTATAGACACGTCTATGCGGAAACAAGGTTTCTGGTTCGATTCCCGGCTGTGCAAAATGATGTTGTGTCCTTGGGCAAGGCACTTCACCCTACTTGCCTCAGGGGGAATGTCCCTGTACTTACTGTAAGTCGCTCTGGATAAGAGCGTCTGCTAAATGACTACATGTAAATGTGATGAGTCTTCTCCTCCGCTCCTCTCGGCAGGTGGTGAACCCCAGCACGGCTAACGACGAGGGGATCACTCCGCTCCACAACGCTGTGTGTGCAGGGCACCACCACATCGTCAAGTTCCTGCTTGACTTCGGGGTCAATGTTAATGCTGCGGACAGTGACGGATGGTAAGACGGTTTGACCTGTGCGTCGCTTTGGATAAAGGCATCTGCTAAATGAATATATGACGTTATTATTAAGATCAAGTAGCTAATCATGCTATCCTATGCTAACCCCTACCACTCATCTGGACCTCACCTCTAGCACATCTGTGGTATCACGGTGTAAATTGTTCTGAAGAAATTAGTAATCAGTCGCTTTTTCATTCATTCAGTAACTAATTAAGCCGTTCCTCTCTTCGTTTATCTTTATTTAAAATCTGTCCATCTACTCATCATTTCTCTCTCTTGCTATCCCTCCCTCCTTCCACCCAGGACTCCTCTCCACTGTGCAGCCTCCTGTAACAGTGTTCACCTGTGTAAGCTCCTGGTGGAGTCTGGGGCGGCCATCTTTGCCACCACCATCAGTGACGTGGAGACGGCTGCGGACAAGTGTGAGGAGATGGAGGACGGATACGCTCAGTGCTCCCAGTTCCTCTACGGTACGTAGCGCTGCTAGTCCTCCCTTCTATAGAACCTTAGTCATGCTACCTAGAGTCTACATGCCCTGAGATATCTTCCAGAACCTTCCTACTACTAGCCCAAAGGTACACTACCTGCTGAGCCGCCACGGCTCCTCCTCTCCTCTCTTCCTCATGCTGTCTTTCCTCCTCCTTCTACACTTCCTCTCCTCTCTTCCTTATACTCTCTTTCCTCCTTCTACACTTCCTCCCCTCTCTTCCTCCCTTTTCAACTCTGGGACTGCAGGTGTGCAGGAGAAGCTGGGTGTGATGAACAAGGGCTCGGTCTACGCTCTGTGGAACTACGAGGCCCAGAGTCCCGACGAGCTCTCCTTCCACGAGGGGGACGCCATCACCATCCTGCGTCGTCGTGACGACACGGAGACGGAGTGGTGGTGGGCTCGGCTACATGAGCACGAGGGCTACGTGCCTCGCAACCTGTTGGGGGTGAGTTAACATGAAAAACTGGCGCTGGGATGGGTTTAGACAAACCTGGCAACCTGCCGGGGGTGTTTCTGCAGGAACCTGGCACCCTTCAGGTGGTAAATGTACACAAATCTGGCAACATGAATCTCACAGGCTCTTGCTCGATCGCACACACTTGTCAACTTCCTCAACAACAACAAAAAGATCGTGAAATCTTGAACTTGAATGACCTGGCAACAAGCTAAATTGATGTAATCTGATATAAACCTCTACCCGTCCCTGTGTTTCCCAGCTCTACCCCAGGATCAAGCCCAGACAGCGCTCCCTGGCTTAGCTCCCAGCCTCCTGAGCCTGAGGAGGAGCGAGCGAGCGAGCGCCTGGGCTGTGTCGCCGAGAGGAGCGTGCACGTGAACAGTGTTGCTGAAGGGACAGTGCACGTTGTCTGCAGTGGATGGCTGTGCACGCAGAAGAAGAGGGGACGCGGTTGTGGTGGAGGAACAGAGAGAAAGGATCTCATGTGGTCAGAGGCAGGCTCATGAGTAGTCGCTTACCAAAGAAGAAAGAGACTGTACCAAGCCAGACAGCTAGCTCGAGATTCTCTCTCCCCCTCAAGGCTGATATCTTATCGATGTCTTATCGATTCAAACACTGTTTTATTTCTATTTTTTTAAGCTCGAACGCCCCCCCCCCCCCACCCCCCACCCCCATCCCTCCATGAGAACAAGGCCTAAACTCTTATCTGTGTGACTAGCAGATGTGTGAATGTGACGTCGAAGAAGGCGCAGAGGAGAAGAGAGAGGAGTCAGTCGGGATGTTATGAATGTTTGCCTGGTTCTGGATTTTTGTGCTTCTGCTAACTCCCAGCTTCTGCTAACTCATAGGGTCAATATTGCTCCACCGGTATCTTAGACGTCATGTATGGCTTGACAGCATTGGCTTGCCATGATAGGAGTTGGCATGAACACAAGTCTGGAGACGAGCCATGTGAGAAGAGTTGCCAAGCAGCTGGAAGCTCCTCTGGACATCCTCAGAGGAGCATGGCAAATAGAGAATGTATTTGGACATGTAAGGAAGGAGAAAAGGGCCTTAGCAGGTTGATACTGAAGGACTTAGAAGGCTTGAGATGCAGGTAAAGAAACGATAAGAGGATGAGAGATGTTGAAATTGTTGTTGAAATGTTCTTGAAACCAAAGAGCTGTGTTGTGATAGATGGGCAGGGAGAAGATGTCGTGGGAAAAGACGAGCGGTGTGGTCTTCCACAAGTGTCCTATCTATCCTGATAACTGTATGAGTGTTGCACCGGCAGCCAATCACAGATAACTATACTTGCTTGATAAGCCAACCATATGACTCCTTGATGGGTCTTCAGAGTTTGTATTCATATTGAGTTGAGATGTTTAAGACATGCACCACAGACATACATTTGTAAATTGTATTATTACTTATAATTCATATTCTTATTTTTGTGTCCAGGTGTTGTCTATTTAATATGCACAACAACAGATATTCAGACTCAGTGATGTTTTGTTGACAGATTTGCTGAAGGTTGAGTGCTATACCATCCACTGTATAAGATGGGTCATGTGACATACAGATACAACTTATGCAACATGTAATGTAAATGTAAACAAATACATTCAGTAGAATGGGAAGAAAACACGTGTGTGCTTTATTTTTAATAACACATTTAATGATCTTGTATTTTAGGGAACATTTGGTGATGATTTATTCTGATTCACACATGCTCAAATGTTCATTTGTGTTTTGTGGCTCGGTGACAATAGGCCTGTGATGTTGTAATGTGGTATTAAGATCACTGTTATTAACGGATTTATGCACACGCGGTTGGAGATCAGACCATACTAAGATGTTTATAATCAAGTTATAAATCCATCCCCACACGAGGAGGAATTTTATACACAGAGAGTTTAATTTCCTTCTGGACTTTGAGTTGTTGTTAATGGAGAGGTGCGGAAGTTCAGAAGGGCATTTTAGTTACAAGACTGACGACAACTGGTAAGTGACTGCAAGTTATGCAGATCTCGGACGTCATTAGCTAAATCAACAACAAAAATATTTTTGTGTTTTCCTCAGCAATGGAATGTTAATCCATGCTGACAGCAGCGTGAGAGGCTCCGTGCCTTGAGCTAGTTTGCACGTCGCACCGCCCAGTAAAACGAACCTGCGACATTGTATCGAAAAAGTGATCATTTTCACAGATGTGCATTGAATGTGACACACAAACAGTTAACCGTTTCAGTCGCCGGCGGAGACTGCTAGCCTGCAGTCGTGACTGGAGCTTTCTGTACCTCTCAGGGCTGAACAATGGCAAGCCCCGGTGTTTACCACGTCAACACTCCGCTCCTGGAGAGCATAGACATGTCCAGGAGAGCTGGTACTGCAGTCTACCTAAAGATGGAAAATTCCCAACCCTCCGGATCGTTCAAGATTCGTGGTATCGGTCACCTATGTCAGAAGGTACAGCACTGTCAGATGCTGCGTTAAAAACTCAATATTGACCTGTATAAAATTACAAAACAGAGCTACTTGAACCACATTGGGCTTCTGTAATCATGAGTGGCTCCAAAATGAAAATGTGGGCTACATTTATAACGTATTAGATGCTGAGGATAGGAAATGGACGTCCTGATTTAACTGAGTTTTTTTTACATCTCCTTTCAAATGTGGCCTACAGTACCTCCTACTGTAGAGTAAGGGAAATGCGGTTAATCTGTTGGCTGAAATACGAGATGAGAAAAAGACGCCTCCTTGCCCATTAGTGTGTGATTAGTTATGTATACCTTACTACCCTATCTTTTAATACATACTCATTAGTAAGCATTACATCGACTTATCCTGTATTAGACTCCGATCAAAAGAATGACTCTTTCCTCACTCAGTTAGCAGGACCAGGATCTAAAGGAGTGGTCTGTTCTTCAGGTAACCTACATCCGTGACAAAAACAGTAATTAACTCATACTGTAGATCATCAACAGCAAAGCTTCTGTAATTTTGTCATTTGCAATAGTAGTGCAGAAAAAACTTGAAAGGATGATACCGAGTCTCAGTGCTGTACATTGATGTTCAGGTGGCAATGCTGGCATGGCGACTGCCTATGTGGCTAGAAAACTCAATATCCCAGCAATCATCATTGTTCCCTCCTCCTCACCGGAGTTGGTTGTGCAGAAGCTCAGGGACCAGGGAGCCACTGTGAGGGTGGTGGGCAAGGTAAGAGTGCCCGTACTTGGTGAGGACTAAACTGTACTGCACTTGATCTACTCTTCTTATCTGTTCTCCTATCTCCTCTCTTGTGAAAAAAAGGTTTAGAAAAAAAGTTTTGAAAGGCTGAAAACATATTTACAAAAAAATGTTTCGAAGGGTGGAACAAATATTTTCGAAAAAAGTTTAGAAAGGTGGAACAAACATAATTTTGGGAAAAAAGTTTTGAAAAACCGATTTAAACATGTTGTATCGTGTTGTGTGTGGAGAAAAAAAAAAAGTTTCGAAAGGTTGAACAAATATTTTCGATAAAAGGTTTCAAAAAAATGATTTAAACTTGTTAAAACACAAGAGTTGTGTTGCAGTTTTCCATCATGTGACAGAGTTCCATACCTATACAAATCTACCTTCTAGTTTGGACAGACCAGAGTTGGTACAGATAAGCAGGACCCCTGTGTGGTTGTGTGTCTGCAGGTGTGGGATGATGCCAACATGGAAGCCATGCGTCTGACCCAGACAGACGGTCTCACCTACGTGCCTCCATTTGACCACCCTCTACTTTGGTGAGACAGAGACTAGGCATGGGACAAAGTCTCCACTTTGTCACACAGTTCGGTGGTAGTTCAGAGAGCTTGGCTTCTGATGCTCTCGGATCCAATTGAACAACTAGAACAGACCTTCTAACCCTGACCCTAAATCATGTGTAGCTGAAACCGCTTATAGTTTGTTTAATTATCTGTAACTTAACTGTTAAAGTTAAACCTCTTTCCTTCTCCATCAGGCAGGGCCATGCCAGTGTTATCCGGGAGATCCGGGCCTGCCTGCCAGTGAAGCCTGGGGCTGTAGTAGTGTCTGTGGGTGGAGGGGGGCTCCTCTGTGGGGTGGTGGAGGGGATGAGGGAGGTGGGCTGGGGCTCTGTGCCCATCCTCGCCATGGAGACAGAGGGAGCTCACTGTTTCAATGCAGCAGTGAAGACTGGGAGGATAGTTACCCTGCCTGACATCACCAGGTAAGAAAACAGCATTCTGGAGTCACAGTTGAAAGGCATGCCAAGGAAGCTAAATCAAGCTTACCTCAAGTACTACACATGCCATGTCAAGAAAATAAAAAGTGAAATATGTCAAGTATGATATGAGATTGTATGTATCACCAGCAAGATGTGTATCATATTTTACTATAACCTGGTTGTGTTCCCAGTGAGGCCAAGTGTTTAGGAGCTAAGACTGTGTGTCAGCGGGCCTTTGATTATAGCCAAGAGGAGAACTGCCCCATCATCTCAGAGCTGGTGTCAGACAAGCAGGCCCTGGAGGCTGTGGAGACCTTCCTGGGTGAGGACCTCTCAGGGCTAATATAACCTCCTCGCTGAGGTAACACCACTAGCCATCTATGGTGCAGAGGTGAAGCCAGTAGTTATAGCTATCTGGTCATTTTAATCCTCAGCAAACTTTACAACTTTATGCCATGAATGTTGATGTTGTTTTCCCTTGTGTGCCCAGACGAGGAGCGTGTTTTGGTTGAGCTGGCGTGCGGAGCGTCGTTGGCGGCGCTTTACAGCGGGCTTATCCAGAAGCTGCAGGGTGAAGGCCGCCTGCCTCGCCCTCTCGGCCCCCTGGTGGTCATTGTGTGCGGCGGCAGCAGCGTCAACATGTCCCAGCTGCAGCATCTCAAAAAGATCCTGCACACTTAAGCTCTGAATGGACGGGTTCAGTTCCAACACCTACTGTAGACCACGTACCGCTGACACCAAGTGGAAACACTTAAAACCTTTACACCAGCCTTTTTTCCCACATACAACACCTAGAGCCTGAACTACTTCCACATTCACATACTTCTCAAATTCTAACCCTTAACCTGGACTCGGACCACTTCTACTTCCTTGCAAGAACAATGTAACCCTTGACCCTGACCTAGAAATGCCAATACTTGACCCTTGGCTCTGGCTCTATGTGGGATTAGCTTCTCAGTTGTCCAAGACACATTCTTTGTAACTTTGTGTTGAAATAAAATTCTGTGAAAATTGGTGGTTGTAGTTACTGACTTTGACCAGTAGGTGGCAGCTTCATAAATCTCAGCAGACGCCAGTGAACTGCTAAGTCTACCAGAGACATCCTATGAATGCCTCTCTCCTGACATCATTGTGCTTGTGTCAGCGAAGAGAAAACATAATAATCTTGTCTATCCACTGTTAGTGTGTTACCAGATCAACATACTCCACAATCTATTCCTGTGGGTCATTATCTGTGTTATTTCAACACAGCTTATTGTCTCACCTTAGTGAAACAACAAACTTAACTGTCGTCAGCAACAACAAAGCTGTGTGATAACCTTGATCACTTATGATCAACTGGCTTCAGATAACCTAGATAACTTATGATCAACTGGCTTCAAGTACAATCACTGTTCATCATGGCTTAGTTTGGTTTATCAGGATATCTCTTCTCTTTTCTGGACATCTCTCTCTAACCATCAACCTGGACGTCAGGAGTGTGTTTCCAAAGACCAGTGCACAATCTGTGTGTTCCCAAGATTCTTTACGCAGCTTGTGGTGCAGTTGGAATGTGTGCTATAGTTGAGGGATAATTGGCTTATCTAGAGTAAACACACAGTAGTAAAACACTCTATATTGAACCAACAGACCAACCACTAATTTACTGCAAATTATCACTGTGGTGCAGTGTTGATCAGACCATGTGAGATGCACCCATGTTTGTTTATTCAGAGTTATGATGTGCTTGAACTGAAGGCCAATGCCTTGCTGGGGAAGGGGATGCTGTGGACTGGAGCTGAGGCTGGGGTTGAGGCTGGGGCTGCTAGCAGGACTGGGGCCGAGGCTGGGGTTGAGGCTGGGGCCAGGGCTGGGGCTAGTAGGCAGACTGAGGATGGGGCTGGTAGCTGGATGATCCATCTAATCTCTAATTTCTTTAAAGTGATGTTTAATGACCATTTAATGATCCACTAATCCTTCTACCATAGAGGGGAGTCTGGAGCAATCTCTGGACTCATCCCTCCCTCTTCTGCTGCTAAATACCCCCGCCCCCCCCCCTCCCCTCCCCTCCCCTCCCCTCCCCTCCCCTCCCCTCCCCTCCCCTCCCCTCCCCTCCCCCCCCCGCCATCCACATCTCCGGCATCACCCCCCGCCCCTCCACCCCATCTCGAGCTAATCTCCAATCACAACCATTAGACGATGGATCTAAGAACCCTGAGTCTTTCTCCCTCTTATCTCCTCCTTTTAGTCTTTCTCTCATCAGATAAAGGGAGATGAAAGGCAAAGGACCCTCATACTACCTTGACGACATCAACTCTCCTCCTCCTGTCTGTGGTGTAGACCCGCCCAGGTCCTCCCCAGGACTTCATCCTCCCAGGTCATCCTTTGATCAGTCCAGAGATGGAGCCACTTGGGTCATACTCCCACCGTAGACAGTAATAGAGGTTGGAACATTGTACGATTTGATTTCCTCTCTTCTCTCCTCTCACCTCCTTTCCTCCTCTCTCCTCCTCTCTTCTACCCCTCCTTTCCACACCTCCTATTGATCTACAACCCTGTATTACAGCAGCTTTTATCTCCCCCCGTCTCTAAGCCATGGGACAAGAACCAGACCAGGAAAGTTTAAATATTTACCCACCACCAATGCTCCCTTGCCAGCCTACAGAATCCTGTCTGTTTATGCAACAGACTAACACGGGGCGTTTGTAAACTCACTCCTGCCTCACTCCTGTATGTGAAGGACTCTAATATCTCACTGCACGAAAGGCATAGCTGGATCCCTTGCCACCCATACTGCCAGGACTTGAACCCAAAATGTCGGCCCAGCACTTCTGAGGTCTGTAAAGACCTGTCCATGTTGACATTCGTTCTCCTGTCATTGACATATTAAACACCAAAGATAATCCACGAGGATTGAATGCACTGGGCTATGCTTGCGTTCATAAATCTGAGTGTTTGAACTATATCTTCGCCCATATAAATATCTATGGTGGTACCCTCCCCCCTCCCCCCTTCCCCCTCCCCCAACCCCCAACCAACCTTCCAATACAACCCACACCAAGCAGAGAAGAAAACCTTTCAAGCTAAAATCTCGATCTATGTGCTGCCAAACTGGGTGTAATCCTGTGGGCCTAGTGGGTATGATGGCCAGCTGCCGGCATGGCTGTAATACCAGCACACATCCCCATGTCACCACCACTCCCATCTAATCCCCTGTAATTCTGTCTGTGCCCTGTTTTTGGTTGAATCCACCCAGCCGACCTGCACCTCCCCCTCCTCTGCTCTCAGACTAGGCTGGGTGAGGTCAGTGTCCAGTGCCGGACTGAGGCATACTGAATATTGTCAAGGCGCTGCATCGGATGTGTTCAATGACTACTGTTGTACTTGTTGTTAATGTTGTTGTCTGTTGTAAAGTGATTTTTAAAGAAACTGTTGACAGGTTATTTTCTCTTATAGGCTAGTCTTCTTTGCTCTGATCCTCTGCTGTACTCTAGTCTATAATCTCGAAGTCTGTCATAATCTTTCTTTATTTGACCACTCAGACTGGTTTTAACTGTGGTCACTGCTGCTACAGATGCAACTCCTCTGAAACTACACTTCCCATGAAAACGTGCGCGTCTTTCTACTGGGTCAGTGTTTGCAGCGGCGCTGACACCAGCCAAAACGATGATGTCACCCGCCACACAGCCCAATCACTACAGCCCAGCTCCACTCCCCATTCACCCTTTACCGTGAAAGACCGACTGGACGGGCGGTGCGATGGATTTGTTTACAAGGTAACGCAGAATTTACCGTTATAAATTCGTTATGACGATAATTATTTGGGTATGCAACACATAGGTCTATCGTTTTTCGGTGAAATAGTTTGCCGTAGTCTTGTGAATAATGTAAAAGACGATGATCGCTGTTGTAACCTACTACATTATGGGTGGGACGACATCAAGATGCAAATCATTTTCATATGAAGAATAGCCGAATTTTTCTAAATGGAAATTATCTGTTTGTTTAATTCGAACGGCAGTCTCGAGCACGGTTAAAAGGTAATTCGATCTGATTGGTAGCATGTGAAGAATGAAGGCCTCGCGTCTTTTTTTGTTGTTCGTGTTCGGGCTGTGTAGTCGATGAGAAGCCTAGAATCTGTCTGCGGGTTTGCGAGGCCGGGTGCTGGGATAGGGTGTGCAGCAAAAGTTTGACTTGCTACTGTTTCTAATGCATTTAGTATGTGGAACGGGTACATCGTTTAACAGTTATTATACCTACTAACAGATAATCACCGTCATCAGACAGCTATCCGCCTGTCCAGACCAGGTGTTTGAATTAGCCCACATTAGAGCTCGCTTTCAGGTAACTTTAACCTGCAGCCAGGGCAGAACGGCATTGAACCCGGATGTCCCGCTCACCAAGACCAACAAACCAACCAACGTTGGATAATTATTTTTGGTTTCAGGATGACAGTATCACGAGACAACGTAGACTTTACTACCACAACACCAGTTTGGTTCCACCCAACTCCCTTCCGCTAACTAACCCCAGTACCAACCTGTCTTGTCTTTGTGAAATATGACGGGCGTTTTTCTGGCTTACGCAGACACGCATGCCTCAGCATCTCAATCATTGACATAACCCAGCTGTGTGTGAGAAAGAGTGAGAGAGAGAGTTTGTGAGAGAGAGAGAGAGTAACCTATGTAAGTGTCATCTCAGCAGCACCTTAGATACTGTGTGTACTGGGCATGGGTCCAAGAAGGGTTTATAGATTGGGGACCATAACCCTCTCCCTTGGTACTGTGGTGTGTGTGATGCAGGGTAGATGTGGAGGAGTGTTTGAGTGGGTGGTGGGTATGGGTAGGTACTTGTTAGCCTGTATCCCAGGGTATTGGCGCAGCTCATTAATGAGTGTGTGTAGCTGTGTAGCTGCACCACGCATAGTGGAACTCCAAGAGAAGTCTTCAATTAGAGCAGTGAGGTCAGGGTGGTGCTAGGGAGGCAGGGAGCTGCTCGCTAGCTGTGCCAGGGAACGTCAGGCCATGCCAGAGACCTGATACTGAGGTCTGCTACCACCACAACACACACTGTTGACATTAACAGACAGCGTCTGTCTGATGATCAGTTTCACTGTGGGTCTCTCTGCTCCCGAGCTGTATATCGTTTCTATTGTTCTGTCATTCTATCTCTGTTCTGTAACTGTCTGTCTGTCTCTGTCTGTCTGCCTGCTGTCTGCCTGCCTGCATGTCTCTGTTTTAATTCTACAGCCATAACATGAAGCCCCAGATGGCAATCGACAACTTATCTCGATGAATCCAAACATTGTGTTTTGCTTTCAGCTGTGTTGCAGTTTCAGACTGTGACGATGTGAAGTGATTTCTGTGTGTGTGTGTGTGTGTGTGTGCACCCCCACAGTACATGTCATTGTGTGTGTGTGTGCCTGACTTGCATATTTGCCTGTGGTGTAGACAGGTGTTGCATGATTCTACTGGGTTGGTCACACAAACACGCCCTTCGCTGGCCAGCCGACGCAGGAGAATGTGGGAGGCGTTCTGCCCATGGTTCAACACCCTGACATGGCCTTCCCACTCGGCTTCCCCCGGCTTCATCTACCCTGATCCCCACAAGTGCACGGGGTGCATACGGCTTAAGGATTGATTTGGGATGGGATCAGAGTCCTTGGCCCTGCCACCCATGCCTCCAGCCCATGGCCTTGCCCCAGCCCCCAGCCCTCCAGTCCAGCCTCAACTTTGTCTCAAACCCAGTCCAAGCCGCAACAATAGGCTGGTGGGGTTGTTTGGACGTCCCTATTCTGTGTGTGTGTGTGCTTCAGTGAGACAGGACAATGGTGGGACTCTGTGTTATTCTCTCCCAGGCCCAGCCTAGAGTCAGCCTATCTGCCCTCTGCTGCCTGGCTGGGCCGAAGTCCCCCCACTGCCCAACACACACACACATACACACACCATTTCCACCAATCTTTAAAACATGGGTGCAAAGTTGGTGTGATTGGGTCTACCTGTGATCACTTGTGGTGTGGGTCAAGAGATGGTTATACTCGTCTATAGATAAGGCTCTGCCTTTGAGAGGACACAGGTCTTGTGCTTTATGCTGAATATCCTTTTCACTACCGTGTCATAGAAAATGTGTGACAGTGATATAACCACTCAATTGTTACCAGTTCTAACATTCTTCCCCGGAAGAAACGAGAAGCAGATGAAAATTTAAGATTTGGCAGGAACCCTAATGTTAAAAAGCTTCTCTCAGGTCACACTTTTCAAATCAAATCAAATGTTATTTGCATAGCCCTTTTTCCAAGCAATGTCACATATGGCTTCACAGACACCCATAGAACTTGACCCTAAACCAACCTAAAACCCTCAAAGAAGACAAGAAAAACTCGTAAAGAAGTCTTGGGAGGAGGAATTCAGTGAGGAATCCTTTGCTCCAGGGACGGTTAGTGATACAGAGAGGTGCAGACCATATGCTGAATATAAGAAACACTTTTATTGACAGGCAATGTCCCTAAATGTGTTAAATTGTAGTTGTGCCCTAGGTCAAAGTGGGTCGAGACTTAATGTGTCTGACATGGGTTAAACCCTGGTTCTTCAGCTGCACTGATGTATGGGTGACTGTTATGATCCTATCAGTGACTGTCCATTCTGAGATCTGTTTAGTCAAGAAGTTTCCTCTGGTTCTCCAATGGAGCGCTACAGCATCGCAAACGATCTCCTGTATGAGCAGATTCCTTGGAAAACATGTTTTCATATTCATTGAGATGTTTTTGGCTGCGATTTATCACATATTTATTTAGCTGTCCAAGTTCACATTTCAGCAGTATTAGCTTGCATTTGAGTGTGTTAGCTTGGTTTTTAGCTTAACTAATGTGGAACAGACAGTTAGCCAGTGAGTTTACAGTTGGTGCACTTTGTAAGCAGACTCTGAAATGCAAGTAATAACATTTACCCTAATTGGTTAGTCGAGGAAAAAAAAAACAAGCAGCTCACTGAGATTTAGTTTAGTGTCATACAGAGCAGTTTTAACTAACACACACGCACACTTAGAAACAAACAAACAAACAAACAAACAAACAAATGCTTTCAGACTCTTTCCACTGTGTTCTTGTATTATTACTAATGCAGATCTCAGCTCAAGAGCCTTCATACATTAAGCGGGGAGAAATAACTGTTAGGAAATACTCTCAAACCCATAAAATACTGTCTGATTCTCTATCAATTTTTAATGGCGGGTGTTATGAAATGCTGATGTAGAAACCTGGAAGAGCAGCAACAGCAGGGTGAGCTTGGTTCCTGATCTGAGCCCCATGTTGCACCATTACACTCCCTAACAATGCTGCCCTCATCCAGCCTCTAAGCCAGCCATGCTCCAGCTATCTGATCCCTGAGCCGGGAAGGGAGCCGAGCGCAGGCTTACTGAGGGCCAGGAGGGAAACTGGGGGCCTACAGAGCCCCAATGGCCTCCATTCCCACGGTGCTCGGCATCAATAGGTTTTTCTCATTGCGACATGTTTGTTAAAGAGCCCTGGTGACATTCCTCTCTGAATCTGATTGGGGCAGGAAAGGTTTGTCAGCGACATTCCCAAAAGACTGTCGCATACACATAAACAAACAGATACTTAATAGGTATGTTGTGTCATGGTGGCAAAGTGATGGATACCTAGCTGGTATGTAGTTAAGCTAGATATCACAGTGTTTCAGCAGTGATGTGTCAGTTGCAGGCATGACGAGCCTTCAACAATGACAAGAGTCAGAATGTAGCAGCTTGAAGAAACCAAACACCAGTAGCAAAGCATGTGCCATTAAAGTGTCACGTCTGGTGGATTTCAATCCAAAGAAAAGCCTCCCTTTTGCCTGCATGGTCTCAGCGACATGGTTATCAGCCAAGCCAGACACAACCACAGCCGTGTGGGCTCCCTGTTTGTGGTTGACCCCGTGGTTGTTTGGGGAGGGGTGGGGGGGGGGGGTGCTGTGTGGGTGTGCTTGGCAGAGTGATGCGTCACACCTGTGATAGACCACCTGTTCAGACTCGCCGAAGGCCAAACTCCACACTTGCTATAGTGGAGATCATGTTTACCTAAACAGAGATACATGATCCCACCGCGCTGGAATGTCTGGGAGATGAGCATGCATAAAACATCCACACAATACCTGATCTACGCACACAAACATCAGCAAAATACAACCCCCCCCCCCCCCATACGTAGGTTAAGCATTCAACACAAGCACTACCTGATATACTGTGCTGATCTGAAGTGAATTAGCTTTTGAATAATTGTCTTGGGATTTCCCAGGTACTATTTCGTTGAGGCTGGATGTCAGCAATATGAAGAGGGGTTATCAGGTGATTTCAAGAGATCGGAACCCCTTTCTCCCCCCTCCCCCCTCTCCCCCTCTCTCCCCCTCTCCCCCTCTCTCCCCCTCTCCCCCTCTCTCCCCCTCCCTCATCCATGCAAAGAAGAGCCTCGGTTCTTTCTCTTAAAAACGTCCACGACAGTTCTATCTCTCTACTTAGCAACAATCAGACTAAACAAACCAGCAGTGGATGCTGGGTATTATCCGGGCGAAGGTCGGTTGCTGTGTTGTTGTTGACACAGTGGACTAGGAGGCTGAACCCTCCACCACCAGACTCAGCTGGGGCACCTTCGACTGTTTCTCCAGCTCCTGCCTGCTTCACTGATCTGGTCTCTTAAACTGGGGTGAGCGATCATTGACTGATTGGCTCGCTGACAGCTGTCTTACAACCTGCCTGGGTTTCTCCTTTGTCTCCTGCCCTGCCTGGTTGGCTGGCGGGCTGGCAGGCTGGTTCACTCAGGCCTTATGTGTCCTCTGGGAAAACAGGTCTATCTAGCCTGCTGTGGTCGCCTTGCTAGTCAATGATTATTACTTTTTTAATATTCAGGCAGCTTTTCACCAGCGGGGAGAATGAGTGAGAGACTGGCATACTGAGTGAATCAAATATAATCTTCAAACTTGGGGGATCAAGCTGCACATCTGGTGGCTTGTTGGCCAGCCTGCCAGCTGCTGTCACACAAAGCTGCCTTCTGTATGTAAACTCTGTCTTATAAACACACTCTGCTGTCCTATTACCTTTACACAACACTTAGTAGCTATCTCTCTTTCCTTTTTTGTCTCTCCCTCTCCCTACCACTCTTTGTCTCTCTCTCTCTTTTCTCTTTATCACTCCCACTCTCTCTGTTTTTATCTCCACCATCTTTCTTTCTATCTTTCTGTCTCTTTCCCTCCCCCGCCCTCTCTTTCATTATTGTACTATCCCCCCTATCTCTCTTTCTCTCTGTCTCCCTTGATCTCTAGATCAGCCAGAAGAGACACAGGGTGTGGGCGGGGCTGAGCTCCTACTCCCTCCAATAGGAGGACAGAAACCGGAGAGGGGGGTGTTGCTAGTCGGTCCAGGGCTGTCGGTTAGCTGAGACAGCAGCAGTAGCTGCAGGAGCAGAATATGTGCGTGCGCGCGTGTGTGTCCAGGAGCGATTCTGGGAGGAGGTAGTATTATAAGCTTCCTGTAGGGCTGGGCTGGACCCCGCTGGGCTGTCTCTTCTATGTGTCGAGAAGATGTCGTGTCCAGGCTGAGGAAGTGTGGATGTGTGACTCAGTGTCCTGGAAAGGGCTGTATCTCTCTGGATCAGATTTAGTCTCACTCCTCCCTGTGGTCTGGCTGGTGGGACTGGACAAGGCAGGCCTAGAGTAGGTCTCCACAGCTGGGCTCAGTCTCCACGACGCACTGCTTCTGTCTGGACTGGACATGTAGTTGTTCAGTTGCTCAATCTGGATATATTGCTGTGGTCTACAAGGTAAGGCTGGCTTTCACCACTTCTTATGTAATGTCCTCCCTCACAGGCAAACCTTAACTTTGACCAGTTGTTGCAGGTAAACGGGGGTTTTGTTGCTCGTTTGTGGCTAGATTTTTGATTACGATCTGAGCTGGGGCTGTTTTCCCTGTCTGGAGGTGGGCTGGGGGGGGGGGGGGGGGCAGAAGGGTAAAGTATTACCAATCTCTGCATCTAGGTTGATGTGTGACTCAGGGGAAAAGGGAAAATATCAGTCATTTCTTCTCAGTGTGGCGAGAGCCAGACTTTGACACACACTCACCCTTTGAGTGTGGCCTGTCGTCTACAGAAAAACTATTATGAATGGAATGAGGCTCGCATGCATTTCTTCCCGGGGTGTGACAACACACGCGCACGCGCACACAGGGAGAGAGAGAGAGCGAGCAGGTCAAGTTGTTTATCTCATGTTTTACTGTTTTTAGCCAGGCTGGGTGCTAATGGTAGGTTAGCTTTCATGGCGGTTTTAGTGGTGTTGTCTGTGTGTTTAAGTTCAAGGAAGAAGAGGATTGTGTTCACCTCACAGTTCCAGTTATACACCGTGCTCCGGCCTCCGGGTGGAAGGCAGGGGATGCGGGGCTAACGGACAATGCCGGTATACCATGGGCTATGACGAACGTTATAAGTTAAATGGCGCCATTAGCTGGGTCAAGGCTTAGAGAGGTTAGTTAAACAGTGTTAGGAGCGAGGCTCAATCGTTATAGAAGGTAGAGCTAGCTTGCTAAACAGTGTTAGTAGCTAGACTATGTGCTTAGAAAGGCAGGCTAGTCTATTGTGTCAGTTGTAGCTAGGCTCATTGGTGAAATTGGCTAGCTAAGTTGTGTTGGGGAGTCACCACAAGGCTACTATGGTTAGTCGTGCATATATGATTTAGTGTAGTGTTGATGGTTTAGGTCGGTTATAAGTGCCGATGTACGAAGCATTCTGTGACATTGCTTGTATAAAGAGCCGCACAAATAAAACGTGATTTTAATTAGTGTTCATCACAGTTTGAATTGCAGTGTCATGTATCTCCGCCCTCCTTATCTCCATGGTGATCGCGGTTGCCTCGTCTGGTTACTGGCCCCTGGAGGTTCCCCTTGTCTGTGGGTGACACAGCTGGACGTGGGGAGCTGGTCTCTCTCTGGTGTCCATGGCGACCAGAAGGCTCCCTCATCCCTGTGGATTAGCCCATGTAATACAGAGCAGTGTGCTGGTGACTGCCCTGGCAACCAGGAGGGAGAGGGGGTGGGGTGCCTCGGCAACTGGGGTATGTGGGGGGGGGGGGTGGACTTGGGGTGGTATGAGAGTGTGGAAGGCTGAATTTGGGATCAGGTGGGTACTGATGGGAGTGTGTGTGTGTGTGTGTTTGTGAACCCTGCGAACCTGTTCTACAAGAGACTGCATTCTTCCGTGTCCCGACTCCCTGCTTCCGGCCTGACAGCCTGCCTGCCTGTCGGACCTTCAGGTTATCTGAGGAGAGAGACAAGACCCCTCCTCTGACCCACCCCAGCCCCCCCACCCCAGCCCCCCCCAGCCCCCCCACCCCCTGGGGGCCTGGGGCAGGAAGGTCGATCACCCTGTCAGCTCCTCTGACAGAGGTATTGATCTCCACCCTGCAGACCAGAGTCCTGTATGGACTGTCCTCTCGCTATCTTGCTTCCTGGTTCTGGTTTCAGGGTAGGTGGCTGGTCTGCTGCATCTCCTCCCTAATGGATTTGTGGTGGAAAACATCAGCCTGCTGCAGACTGCAGCGCTCCGGAGTCAGAGTAAGAGCGAGCTCGTGTTCAGTTTAGGTGTAGAGAAGTGGGACATGTGAATTAGTGACTTATCTCTCCCCACGGCATTCAGCAGGGAGGCCCAAAATAGTGCCCCCCCTCCTCCCTATCAAATCAATCCCAAATACTCTGAGCTAGCTACGTAGCCGTTTGACCTGGTTTATCTGCTCTCTGCTCTGGTAGCACCTCATATCTCCTGCCGCTGATCTATTTCTGTTGGTCTACTTCACTGACCTGTCCTCTTCGCCTCGCCTCTCTTCGCCTCTCCTCTCTTCTCCTCGCCTCTCCTCTCTTCTCCTCGCCTCTCCCAGTGGTTTCAACAGTAGGCCCGGCTCTCTCACTGCACCGGTCACACTCTCTCTTAATGTGAGCTGACAGGCTGGAGCTGCTGTTCTGTATTCTCCGTGGTCACACTGTGTGTGCGTGTGTGTTAGATAACCTTTCTGTACTGTAAGCGAGTTCTGAGCCTGGATGGGATTGAGTTATTGATCTGGTGGTGCATTGATTAGGTCCGGAGATGGGTTTACTATGTAAATAGCTGCCTGCCTGCTGGCCTACTGGCCTGCCTGCCTGCCTGCCTGCCTGCCTGCCTGCCTGCCTGCCTGCCTGCCTGCCTGCCTGCCTGCCTGCCCATCCATCTGTCTTGTCCATCTCCAGATCCTGTTGACCTGGTCCTGAGCACTGACCAGCCTTGCCCTGCCCACCTGGTCCACTCAATCAATCCAGCTGTCTATGTCTCTGCTCTCACAAGCTGTTCGATCATTGCTTATTGATTCGCTTAAAAGCCAAGCTCTAATAGGCTGGAGGCCGGGTGGTGTGGTGGACATGTGACTGGAAAAGCAAAAGAGAGAAAAGCAGGGATGAAGGGATGATTCCCTCAGCACTGTAGAGCAGCTACAGAGCCGACCAGACGTGACTGCTGCGAAGCGGCTTCCCGCCGCTTATCAGGACTCCAGGTTCTTCCAGGCTTCAAGCCACAGAAGGGTGCGTGTGTTCTAGATGACAGAGATCGACATGGTTGCTGGGGGGCTGTCACCAGGGGCTGGACTCTCTGAGGCCTGCTTTTTCTTCTTTCCTGTTCAGATCGTCATGGAAGAGCTTGGTTAGACACGGGGGAAGCTTGAGGCGGTGTGTGTGTGTGTGTGTGTGTGCATGTGGCGAGAGAGAGACGAAAGTGTGTCAACCCACCCTGTCTTTCCTGTTAACACGCTTCACATATTCCAACAATTATGGGATGCCCACCACCTCCCAATACAATGATGTCACCAGTTTGAAGATTGTCCAGTGCCGAATCATATATTCAGCCTCTGTACTATAACTGTACGCATAAACATATGACACACATGTCCACAATGTCCATTAGCCTTGGAGGTAGATATGTTAACAAGCAGTAGTCTGGCAGACAGGCGGCTGTTCCTACATACCTCCTCATCAACAGGACTGCATCCACAGGAGGTAATTACTGCTGTCTGCATCTCTCTCTCTCACACGCACACCCACACACCCACACACACTCGCACACACACACACACACACACTCAGCCTGTCAGCAGCTCTGAGGGCATGTCCTGTCCAACCCACAGATCACAGGACGAACAGCCGAGGACACAAACACAGCAAGCTGACATGCTTTAGACCATGACGGGCTGGTGTGATTAGGAGCCAGGTGATGATGTGTGTGTGTGTGGAGGTGGGGGAGGTGGGATGGGAGGTTGGCTCCTAACATTGTCAGCCTGATGCTTCTGGTGAATCTACTGCAGTGATTCTTAAGAGGAATAACAGTTATATTTGGCTAAATAATACAGCATCTCTATTCATAACCACTGTACACACAAACACACACACACACACACACACACACTATGCAGCATCTATATCTGGCTAGGGTGGTGCAGTGGTCTGTTAAGTACAGGATATGTGACATTTATTCAGCGATGACTCCATACTTGAACAGAACACACTGTCTCTGACAACTGAGCTGCTAACCAATCCTCTTTCTTCACTGTTGAAATGCTGACCAATCACTTCATCTACTGCCGAGCAGCTAACTAATCCGTTCATTCACTTCTCAACTAACCAGCCAATTGGCTTAATTCTTTTTTTTTTTTTTACTTCATCAGCTTCAGTTATTGTCTGGGAATGGCTGTCTTGTTTGTAACATTCTTCATCCTTCTAGCTGTTAACAGAATAGAGTATATAACAGGGTAGAACAATCTTCTCCAACAATCATCAGTAACTGACTGGTTTGAGAACAATAGCATAGAGAGACAGTAAGCAATCATCATTGTATGGTGTATGTGGATGAGAGTGCGTGCATGTTTGAGGAGTATGTTTTAGCTCTTGGAAAAGTGTGTGTGTGTGTGTGTGTGTGTGGTGTGTGTGTGCAGGATAAAGAGAGTGTTTCAGCTCAAGTTATCATCTCTGACATCTGGAGCCGATATGTTACAGACTTTCACACACACACACGCACTATACACACACACACACTTTACACACTAATGACTTGTGGATCATGGAAAGGATACAAGGTTCTTGTCTAGGATTATAGCTCTGTCATCTTGCTATGCTGTTGAAAGTGACATTCGTGTTAAGATCTGCTCACCAACTTTTGTACATATGTCCAGATCTGTCTAAATCAGAACCCAGATACGGTTCTAGTTCAGTCTGATGAAGACCAGACTAGATTTAGCAACCACCATCTTTTCCAAAATATGTCCTTATTTGCATATTATTGTGGAATGCGGAAATCTGCACGTTCCAGTCAAATCTCTGGGTGTCTACTTCCTGTGTTTATCTGTTTAGATTTTCTGAGCTGGTCGCATGTCTGGTGAAGACTTCTGGGTAACATGGACAGTCGTGGGCTAGTCTAATAGATCTGAACAAACCATGGAACTATAGATCCTAAGCAGGAAACTGGATGTTGTGGTGCCTGACTGTTCCTTCCTGTCGGTCTGATACTTGTTCCAGTCCTTCCTATAGGCTATATTAATGACCATGCCAGTACCAGTTATTCCTATTGGCTGTTGGTTCCAACCATATCTGGAGCATTCCTTCTTATAGGCTGCGTTCAAATGACCATGTCAGTACCGGTCATTCCTATTGGCTGTGCCTAAAGATGACAATATAATTCAACAGCTACCCTTTCTCTTCTGACAGCAGGAACATCAGCCAGTGTGGCTTTGTAGGAGTGTGTGGATTGACTGAGGAGGACACGGATGTGTATGTAGGTGTGTGTGTGTGTGTGTTTGCATCTGTGTGTGTGTGTGTGTATCTGTGTGTGCGTTTGCATACGTGTGTGTGTGTGTGTGTTCTATGAGCTGCCTCCACGCCCTGCCTGACTCACCGGGGCAGGACCAGCAGACGGGCCACAGCCTTACACAGGCATGTAGGCATCTTCATGTCCCAGCCCGAGGTGTTGTTCCTGGTTCATCATGTGGTGAGAAGGAGCGTGCATTTGAGATACAGACATGGATATAACTCATTGTGGTTATAAAAGATTTGAATGTGCAGCCTCAACATTGAAGATGTACTGGCTTACACACACGTACGTAATCTCCCTTACCCCAGCACACACTGTGCGTGTCTCTTGTTTCCTTGTTTGTATTTAGGAGGATATGAGGAAAGCGAAGGAGACAGGTAGAGCTGCCTCAGGAGTAGAGGAGGCAGGTAGAGCTGCCCCAGTAGTAGAGGAGGCAGGTAGAGCTGCCCCAGTAGTAGAGGAGGCAGGTAGAGCTGCCCCAGTAGTAGAGGAGGCAGGTAGAGCTGCCCCAGTAGTAAAGGAGGGAGGCAGAGCTGCCTCAGGAGTAGAGGAGGGAGGCAGAGCTGCCTCAGGAGTAGAGGAGGCAGGCAGAGCTGCCTTAGGAGTAGAGGAGGCAGGTAGAGCTGCCTCAGGAGTAGAGGAGGCAGGCAGAGCTGCCTCAGGAGTAGAGGAGGGAGGCAGAGCTGCCTCAGGAGTAGAGGAGGGAGGCAGAGCTGCCTCAGGAGTAGAGGAGGGAGGCAGAGCTGCCTCAGGAGTAGAGGAGGGAGGCAGAGCTGCCTCAGGAGTAGAGGAGGGAGGCAGAGCTGCCTCAGGAGTAGAGGAGGGAGGCAGAGCTGCCTCAGGAGTAGAGGAGGCAGGCAGAGCTGCCTCAGGAGTAGAGGAGGGAGGCAGAGCTGCCTCAGGAGTAGAGGAGGGAGGCAGAGCTGCCTCAGGAGTAGAGGAGGGAGGCAGAGCTGCCTTAGGAGTAGAGGAGGGAGGCAGAGCTGCCTCAGGAGTAGAGGAGGGAGGCAGAGCTGCCTCAGGAGTAGAGGAGGCAGTCTTACCATCACCATCGTGATCGCTGCAAGCTGCTCTTCGAAACGGACAATATTAAAACCACCACTTCCTCTGGAGATTTTTCAGTCGGATTCTTTGTTCCCTGCCTTTGATGTGCCGTCAGGGAGGAAATAAGGAGTGAGAGAGGAAGAGAGGGGGAGGTGGAGGGCAAGAAAGAGAAAAGGGAAAGGAAAATACTTCAGTGTCAAAGAATAGATTTGCATCAATTCCCTCTCTCCCACCTACCCTCCCTCCCTCCCTCCCTCCCTCACTCACTCACTCCCTCCCTCACTCACTCACTCAGTCCCTTCCTGCCTCCCTCCCTTCCTGCCTTCCTTCCTTCCTACCCTGTCTTATAGGGTACAGGGAGGCTGATTCAGGAAGCCATCCACCATTCAGCTTACACGTCCACTTGCCCGTCCTACTCTGCCAGTATACATCAGGGGCGGAAGGAGGTGCTGTGTGTGTGTGTTTGTGTGTGTGTGTGTGTATCTGGTGGGGGTTTGTGAACGGTAGCCAGACCCTGGCAGAGATAAAACAACATGTGTCTGAAAATAGAAGTAATTTAACATATATATTTATTTATTTTCGATTTAAGAGAAACTTATTTAACATGTTTCACTTTATTTCTTCTGTTGTATGTGTCTCTAAGTATGTGTGAAGAAGTGTCTTTTATGTCTCGCTACTGTACCATGACTGAAGACTGGTGGTTTCTTATACATCAGTTTTATCGTCTGTGGATGAGAGTAGAGTGAGTGTGTTGAGTGAGAGTGTTAACTGTTTGCTGTGTGTGTGTGTGTGTGCGCTCTGAGAAGAAGGTCACTTTGTTGGGTGTTTGGAAGACAGTTCAATGCTGCTGTGGCCTTGCTGTGTTGAGAACATTGAATTCTAAACACAAACACACAAACGTTAGGCATGCTGACAGACAAATCTACCTCTAAGTTAATCTTTCACCGAGTAAAAGTGAATAAAGCTCAAACAAACACCCCCCCCCCCCCCCCCCCCCCCCCACACACACACACACACACACACACTGGCCTCTGTCTGACCCATTACAGAATGCACTGTCTGGCACCGCAGATGACTGGGTTTTACCTTTCTGTGGTTGCTAAACACGCTCTCTGTGTCATTCCTCTTCTCTCTTCCTTTTCTGCCTCCCTCCTTGCTCTCCCATCTGTCTCTCCCTCTACTTCAGCTTGTCTAAAGAAACAGTGGGAGTTCACGTTGGAAGAATTGGGTACAATCTCCAAACTCTCCCTCACCTCACCATCACTGGTCTCTCCTCTCTGGTGCGATCGATCTTCTGAGAGAGCTGTGCTTTAGATGTGTCCATCTCTATGTAGTTATTGTGCTCGTAGACAAAGACAGACTTCAGTTTTCTTTAACTAACGGATCCCCTCCTCTTCCCCTCCCCCAGGTAGCCGCGGTAACCGACGGTAACGCTTCCTAGCCCGGCTTCCTGCCAGCTCCCGCTGCTGCCAGCCGTTGCCATGGCGCCCCGCAAGCGTGGCGGGCGGGGCTTGTCCTCCGTCATTTTCTGCTGCTTCAAAGGGAGCGACCACCCCGAGATCACGTACCGCCTCCGCCATGACAGCGGCTTCACCCTGCAGAGCCTGGAGCCCGCTCTGCCCATGCCGCCCTCCGAAGAACTGGACGCCATGTTCACTGAGCTGGTGGTACGTATCCCCCCCCCCCTCCTACCCTGTGTTGGTTTGAAAACACGGGACTGTTCGTTTTCCCTTGTCGAGTGTCTATATAGGTCCGCTCTCATGGGTTTGACCCAAATAAACACGGCTGGTGTCAAATGAACTAGTTGCTCTTGCTGTGTGGCCTTCTATATTGCTGACTGCTACACTGGCTTGCGGGTCTTTCTCTATGGCTGGACTACTTTAACAGTCAGCCATCTGGGATGTAGATAGTCTAATCACCAGCTCTTCAGGTATTAAACGGATGTAATCGCTAGTGGGAGGGATGTGGACAGGGGCCATGTTGGTTGTAGTTTTTTGCCAGGTTGCTTGGATGGCAGCCCTGTTGGTGGACAGCCAGGTGTGTGCTTTCTCCCCGCATACAGAAAGACAAACAGACGTTCGCACACACACACACACACACACATGCACGCATGTAGGAGTGGTTTCCCCAGTGTCAGCTCAGTCAGCGCTCCCTCATACGTAGAGCTGTGTGAAGCACATCAACAACACTTATATAATCAACTAACCTCCATTACCATATTCTCCAGTACACCATGTTATGGTATGAACATGTGGAGTAAAAGGGGGTAGAGATTAGGGGGAAGGGCTGGGAGGGTCCCTACTCTTGAGGAGAGACCGTGATTGGCTACTGGTTCTGGCTGGCTGGCTGTGTGGTTGTTTTTTCTAGCTAATGATCCATGAAAGAATCTGGCTGCTGACAGACAATAACAGCCCAACTCATTGAGCTCTGCAGACCCGCTCACTGCATGACTGGGATTGCCAGCGTGTGTGTGTCTCCGTGTCTGTACGCTCATGTATGTGTGTGTGAGCAGGCCCACCAGCGTGTGACTCGATTCAGTCCTGTCCCCCAACTCACTACCGCTACAGTTAGGCCCCTTGCGGGTCTGCACGCGCTCAGTAGAGTCCCTCTCGCCACCAGGCTGTGGCCTATCGGACGTCCTGTTGAGAACCAGCTGGTGTCTTTGTGTCCTGCCCGTGGAGCTGACAATGGGACTGGCCGAGATGTCAAACTAACTCTGTCAGACTAACTAGGGACCCTGCAGGAAACTCCACAGACCAGCACAACATGCTCTGGCCACAGCTAATGAGGAGCACAGCAGAGAGAGAAGAAGAAGAGAGAGAGACTGGGGAAAGGAGGAGGAGAAGAGAGAGATAGACTGGGGAAAGGAGGAGAAGAAGAGAGAGAGACTGGGGAAAGGACAAGAAGAAGAGAGATAGACTGGGGAAAGGAGGAGAAGAAGAGAGAGAGACTGGGGAAAGGACAAGAAGAAGAGAGATAGACTGGGGAAAGGAGGAGAAGAAGAGAGAGAGACTGGGGAAAGGAGGAGAAGAAGAGAGAGAGACTGGGGAAAGGAGGAGAAGAGACTAATTGCATAGTGACAGAGGGAGAGAGAAAGACGGGATATTGCATAGAGTAGGGCGAAATTGAGAGATGGAGGAGAATGGAGAGAGAGAGAGAGAGAGAGAGAGAAGGGTGAAATGGAAGAGAAACAAGGTCTAGAGGAGGGCTGATGGGAAAGAGAGTGTCTGGGCCCTGCAGTATCACTGCACCATGGAGAAGGCTCGGATCAAGCCAGAATACTGTGCAGGGAAGGGGGAGGAGAATCAAGCTCCGTAAAAAAAGACCCCTCGTTTTGCAGACTTTGCTTTTTAACAGTGAACCAAACAAAGGTGTTCCGGAATCAGAGGTGTGACTAGTGTGTGTCGTCCCGCCATACCAGCTCTCCTTTTCACACAGACGTCAATTCGGCTCTGTGACCACCTCTGCTGCTGGATTCATTCTGGTACAGCAACAATGACCCCCTCCTTCCGTGTCCAAACCTCCAATGCAGAGCTGCGAGGGGCATGAAGACAACTTTCCTGTCTTGGACAGGCTGTGTTAGGAGACAGGCTGTGTTAGAAGACAGGCTGTGTTTGAAGACAGGCTGTGTTAGGAGACAGGCTGTGTTAGAAGACAGGCTGTGTTAGGAGACAGGCTGCGTTTGAAGACAGGCTGTGTTAGGAGACAGGCTGTGTTAGGAGACAGGCTGTGTTAGAAGACAGGCTGTGTTAGGAGACAGGCTGTGTTAGAAGACAGGCTGTGTTAGGAGACAGGCTGTGTTAGAAGACAGGCTGCGTTTGAAGACAGGCTGCGTTAGAAGACAGGCTGCGTTAGAAGACAGGCTGCGTTAGAAGACAGGCTGCGTTTGAAGACAGGCTGTGTTAGAAGACAGGCTGTGTTAGAAGACAGGCTGTGTTAGGAGACAGGCTGTGTTAGAAGACAGGCTGCGTTTGAAGACAGGCTGCGTTAGAAGACAGGCTGCGTTAGGAGACAGGCTGCGTTAGGAGACAGGCTGCGTTAGAAGACAGGCTGCGTTAGAAGACAGGCTGCGTTAGAAGACAGGCTGCGTTAGAAGACAGGCTGTGTTAGGAGACAGGCTGTGTTAGAAGACAGGCTGTGTTAGAAGACAGGCTGCGTTAGAAGACAGGCTGCGTTAGAAGACAGGCTGTGTTAGGAGACAGGCTGTGTTAGGAGACAGGCTGTGTTAGAAGACAGGCTGTGTTAGAAGACAGGCTGTGTTAGAAGACAGGCTGTGTTAGGAGACAGGCTGTGTTAGAAGACAGGCTGCGTTTGAAGACAGGCTGCGTTTGAAGACAGGCTGCGTTAGGAGACAGGCTGCGTTAGGAGACAGGCTGCGTTAGGAGACAGGCTGCGTTAGGAGACAGGCTGTGTTAGAAGACAGGCTGCGTTAGAAGACAGGCTGCGTTAGAAGACAGGCTGCGTTAGAAGACAGGCTGCGTTAGAAGACAGGCTGCGTTAGAAGACAGGCTGTGTTAGAAGACAGGCTGCGTTAGGAGACAGGCTGTGTTAGGAGACAGGCTGTGTTAGGAGACAGGCTGTGTTAGAAGACAGGCTGCGTTAGGAGACAGGCTGCGTTAGAAGACAGGCTGCGTTAGAAGACAGGTTGCGTTAGGAGACAGGCTGTGTTAAAGAGGCTTGGCTCTGGCTGTCAATCTGACCAGGGTCTGCAGGACAAACTGCCTGGAGATATGGGAAGCACAATCTGGCTCTGCAGAAGGGAGGGGAGAGAGACCAGAGGGCATCTGGCCATGATGTTGTCTCTCTGGTATGCCTGGTCACGCTGCCTAACTTAGCCCTGACTGTAACTTGTGTGTATGTGTGTGTGTGTGTGTGTAAGATGGTTTATGGCCAGCACATTTCATGCTGTCTGTTGAGGAGGTCTTTCAGTCTCTGGTGTGTGTGTGTCTCAGCTGATAGAGGGCTCCAGGGGAAAAGAGAGAGAGAGAGAGGTTGTTAGGGCTGTCCATTGGAATTCACGTTCCCCTGAGATCTGCTGAGACAATCCAGGGGGAGTCTGGTGGTCCCAGGCTAGAGATACAGTCACTGAGGAGACTGTTTTTAGATCCTACTGGAAGAGCTCTTTCTGATCTGCTACTTTGATCAAAACACAGCAAAACTTAGTTAATGACTCAAAGTTAATTTTTTTAAAAACCAGATTTCCTCTGAGAATGTCACCATGCTATAATATATGATCAAACGTGTGTAATATGACCAGTTATTTCCTCCCTCCTCTCCTGTTCTCCCCCTTCTCTCCTCTCTTCCTCTCCCGTTCTCCTCTCTCCCTCTCCTGTGCTCTTCTCTCCTCTCTCCTCTCCTGTTCTCAGGATGAGCTGGACCTGACAGAGAAACACAGAGAGGCCATGTTTGCTCTGCCTGCTGAGAAGAAATGGCAGATCTACTGCAGCAAAAAGAAGGTAAGGAGAGAAGGAGAGACAGAAAGAATGTGTGTGTATTAGTTACAAGCTAAAAATGGGAGTTTCTGGTGATTTGTGTGGGAACTATTTTCATTGCAGTTGAAACTACCGAGCTGGTTCTGCAGCTGGACAGAGCGCTGAGAAAGAGAGGGGGGGGGGGGGGAGAGAGAGAGAAAGAGAGAATGTGTGTATGCAAGAAAGAGAGAGAACAGATCTGTCCTCGCTTGCTGTGAGAAAGGTCTTTAATCAGGTCTGCCAGACAAAACATTTGGCCAAGACTACACACGCACACACAGTCCCGATCACACGCACACACACGCACGCACACACACACACACCCTGTTGCCCCCTCAGTGCCCCTGCCCCAGTTTTCACCAGTCAGTACATCAAAGCTGCCATGCTGGGTTTCTCCCTCTATTAGGAACATTGTTTTCCAATTGGAGCTTTTAACACAGGACCCAAACCTGCCCAGTGCCTAAGCCCCAGCTTCAGATCATATTCCTGCTCTCCTCTCCTCCCGGACACTCTGGGAATGTCTGTCTGTCCTGGGCTGGGTTGGCTACCAGCCTTTTAACACTGGAGCTAGCCACAGCTATCTGTGTTAAAAAGGCAGTGTTTGTGTATGCCCTGAGCTATCTAGCTAGCTACAGCTAGCTGTGTTAACACAAGGAGGTTTGACCTGACACGAGCCATCTAGCCGTAGCTACCAGTTTGTTAACACAAGGTTTGACAGAGCACTGCAGTATTTCACATGTTGCAGCCACTATAAGTGACCTCATTCCTGTCCAGCTCAGCAACTCTCTAACTGAGGGAAAGCCCGAGTCTGTATGAAAGGAAGTCTGTTTGTGTAGTAGAGTGTGTAACCATCCCTCTCTTTCACTGAAGCACTCACACAAAGCTGCAATGTTTGGCCAAGACAGTTTGCTCCAAAAATACTTAGCATATATTGCCTAATTAGATCATTGTAGGTATGCCCGAATCTGATTTGTTTGTGTGTGTGTGTTATCCATGTTTAGAGCTAACCTTGTGTGTGTTGGTGTGTGTGTGTTCTCAGGAACAGGAGGAGAACAAGGGAGCAACCAGCTGGCCAGAGTTCTACATTGACCAGCTCAACTCCATGGCCGCTGTAAGTGTGTGTGCGTGTGTGTGTGTGTGTTGGAGAGAGGGAGTGGGTGGGGGGGCGAACGAATGAGTCAGCATGATTTGACCGCAGGCTCAATTAGTGATTCGATTTCCTTGACTGTTTATTGATGTGAAACTGAAGCCTTGGTGTTCTGCTCTCCAGCGGAAGACTCTCCTGGCCCTGGAGAAGGAGGATGAGGAGGAGAGAAACAAGACCATAGAGAGTCTGAAGACCGCCCTGAGGACACAACCCATGAGGTACACCCATCACACACACACACACACACACCCTGCCACACACACACACACACACACACCCTGCCACACACACACCCTGCCACACACACCCTCTGACCCGTGCTCCTCTCCCAGGTTTGTGACACGGTTCATTGACCTGGATGGTCTGACCTGCATCCTGAACTTCCTGAAGAGCATGGACTATGAGACCACCGAGTCCCAGATCCACACCTCCCTGATCGGCTGCATCAAGGCCCTGATGAACAACTCCCAGGGGCGTGCCCACGTCCTGTCTCACTCCGAGAGCATCAACATCATCGCCCAGAGCCTCGCCACAGAGAACGTCAAGACCAAGGTAGGCGCCCGAAGTAGACTGATGTAGGGTTATAGACTGTACCCAGAGATAGTTTTCATATCCTCTTGCTGTTTTTTTGGGGGGGGGGTTTGTTTGTTTTGTCTTTACTCCTCATCCTCACTCTCTTTCTTCCCCTCCTTTCTTCTTCTCCTCCCTTGTGTGTGTTTCTGCTCCCTCCTGCCCCTCCTGGTCTGTAGGTGGCGGTGTTGGAGATCATGGGAGCTGTGTGTCTGGTTCCCGGGGGCCATAAGAAGATCCTAGAAGCTATGCTGCACTACCAGAAGTTTGCTGCAGAGAGGACCAGGTTCCAGGTAGAAAAGCCGTCCTGGTTACCGTTACAATTCATAACTGAACATGCACCCTGAAAAGTGAACATGTGACACTTGTCTGATTGTGGATTCTGTCTTTATATCTCTCTCTTTTCCCATCTCTCTCTGTCTTTCTCTTTTCCCATCTCTCTCTTACTGTCACTCTTCTCTCACTCTCTTCTCTCATTCTTCTCTCTCCCTTTCTCTTTCTCTCCTCTATCTTTCTCACTGTCTTCTCTCTACCTCTTTCTATTTGATCTCTCCCTGTGTCTCTCTCTACTCTCTCTCACCTGTCTCCAGACTCTGTTGAACGACCTGGACAGGAGTACTGGTCGCTATAGAGACGAGGTCAACCTGAAGACGGCCATCATGTCCTTCATCAATGCTGTCCTCAGCCAGGGAGCAGGGGAGGTGAGCTCTCCTCTTCCTCTCTCCTCTTCCTCCCTCTCTTCATCCCCTCTTTGGGCATCCCTCCCTCCTCTACCTACCTCACTTCATCTCCTCTCCTCTGTGTTGTGGTCCCTACAGTCCAGCCTGGAGTTCAGGATCCACCTCCGTTATGAGTTCCTCATGCTGGGCATTCAGCCAATCATCGACAAGCTGCGCTCCCATGACAACTCCACTTTAGACCGGTGAGTCAGGCCGTTGTTTTCCTTTCGCTGTTCACCTGCTCCCATCACCAGCGTCTCAAACGTTCTGGACCTCACGCGCTTCTGTGCTGTTCTGTTTTCAGGCATCTGGACTTCTTTGAGATGCTGAGGAACGAAGATGAGCTGGCCCTTTCCAAACGCTTTGATACCGTGAGTTGAAGCTCGGGAAGTTCCGTGTGTTCCCTTCCAGCGGATGCTGGGCAGGATGCTGGACAGGATGCTGGGCAGGATGCTGGACAGGATGCTGGGCAGGATGCTGGGCAGGATGCTGGGCAGGATGCTGGGCAGGATGCTGGGCAGGATGCTGGGCAGGATGCTGGGCAGGATGCTGGGCAGGATGCTGGGCAGGATGCTGGGCAGGATGCTGGGCAGGATGCTGGGCAGGATGCTGGTGGTGACGCGTCTCTCTGTGTTGCAGGTCCACATCGACACGAAGAGCGCCACACAGGTGTTTGAGCTGATCAAGAAGAAGATAAGCCACACTGACGCTCAGCCACACTTCATGTCTGTGTTGCAGCACTGTCTCCTCATGCCTCGTAAGAACGCACACAAACACACCCGCAAACACACACTGGCACAGACACACACACACACACACACTGGCACAGACACACACACACACACACAAACACACACTGGCACAGACACACACACACACACACACACAAACACACACGAGCACAGACTCTCACACACACACACACACACACACTTTGTGAGAACTCGAGGTCATGCATCCTGGAAAAACATCTTCTCCCACGACCTTCAAAGATCTTTACAAGATTCTACAGCATCTTTAAAGCGGCTATGAAATCCTCAAATGATTTGGTACCAGGACACTGTCAGAATTCCTGGTTCTAGCTCGGTAACTCACCAATCAAGGCAGCACCCCTAGTTCCACTAAAGTATCCAACAGTTGTTTTGTGATTGTATTCAAGAACACTCCACAACCATCTGGTCAAGCTCTCGCCGTACTGTGTGTCTGTGTTCCGTTTTCCACATATTGACTCACACGTAACCTTATCAGATTCACGGCATTCCTCTCATGCCTGGTTAGCTTCAGTCATAAGACCCTCAAACCCCAAGGCTCCACACCCTGGTCAGGAAATGTTGTTTTTCACCTCCAGACTTCACCCAGTCTCCGGCCTCCCCAGGCTGGCCCCAGCCCGTCGGATCCCTCGGCTCTGACAGCTGGGTGATTAGGGCTCCCTCAGAGAACAGGACAGCCATAAATCACACACACGTCCTAGAGGACCACTGCTACCCTGCTCTTAACCTGCGGTCCTCCCAAGCTAGTCTCCCACACACAAACACACACACAAACACACAGACACGTAAGCAGGAATTCCGACTATGGTTGGTATTCCTCTCCCCACAGGGTTAGTTGTGCGTTAAGTGCTATGTGTACGGAAATTGTGCACGTTTGTGTGTCTCTGTACCGTGTTGTGTTGGCCTTCACACGAATGATTTCATGGTGCAGTGTTTGTGATGATGATGATGATGATGGTGATGATGGTGATGGCCTCTCCCTCCACCCCCAGACAAGCGCAGTGGGAACACGGTTCAGTACTGGCTGCTCCTGGACCGCATCGTCCAGCAGATCGTCCTCCAGAACGACAAAGGTCACGACCCCGACGTGACCCCGCTGGAGAACTTTAACGTGAAGAATGTGGTGCGGATGTGAGTGACAGAGACGGGACACCACATGCCTGTCACGCGTTCACAACACACACACACACACTCGCAGAACACACCAAGCGCACATGACACGCTTCGGAACATGTCTGATGTTTGATTTATATCTGACATGGGGGGGAAAGAGCCAGGGGAGGGAAATACAAGCTGGTCACATGATCGGTTGTACGATGGGAGTAGATACCAGATACCAGGACAGCCTACAGCTGCTCCTGCCCTGGTCCTCTAATACACTCCCTACAAATCATTCTAGGTGGGTCTTACAGGGATTTGGAGAGAAAAAATCTGTTCTAAAACAAAACAAAATACTGACCCTTTAATCCAGGGAGGACACTGGGAGAGAGATCAGGGAGGTTTCAAGTTGTGAGATCCATATGGGTTCTGACTCAACACTGGGCTAGTAGTGGGCCTAGGAGACTAGGGGTCTAGGGGACTAGGGGACTAGGGGACTAGTCATGGGCATTAGGGAGCTTGATGAGGGGATCAGGGAGGTTTTATTGAGGCTGTGTGGAGCGGTTGAAGCCTTACAGACTCCCTGTTGCTAGCTATGACATGCTGCTAACTGTGACATGCTGCTAGCTGTGACCACTGGTTCATACTCCTGTGTGTGTGTGTGTTGAGTGTGGGCCACACTGCTGTAACTGCACTATCAGGGCCCAGATACTGTTCCGATGTGTCCTGTTATAGCCTCTCTCCCTGCCTGTGTGTCTGACCTCAGGCTGGTCAACGAGAATGAAGTGAAGCAGTGGAAAGAACAGGCGGAGAAGATGAGGAAAGGTACAGACCTACGCACGCACGCACGCACGCACACACCACACACACATGACCTAAAAATGCACACACACTCCCATATACACTGACGCACACATCTATGAAGTGGAAAGGTTCATCTTATGAGATATGATTTCCCCGAGGTGAGTTTCCATGAAGCTTTGTGGCTCATTTTTAAATTCCAGCTGATCTAAGATTTATGAGGTTTCTAGGAACCTCATATGGCCCCCACTGTGACCAAGACCTATGGAGACTGTGGAACAATGTTTATTCTAAGAATTCTCTGTCTGTCTGTGTGTGTGTGTTGTGTGTGTGTGTGTGTGCGCCTGCAGAGCACCACGAGCTGCAGCAGAAGTTTGAGAAGAAGGAGAGGGAGTGTGACGCTAAGACCCAGGAGAAGGAGGATGTGATGCAGACCCTCAACAAGATGAAGGAGAAGCTGGAGAGGGAGAGCAGCGAACACAAGGCTGTCAAACAGCAAGTAGCTGACCTGTCGGCCAGGCTGCATGAGCTCAACACTGTACGTCACACCATCCATACAGTCTCTATCTCTCTCTGTCTCTCTCTGTCTCTCTCTATCTCTCTCTCTCTGTCTCTCTCTCTCTGTCTCTCTCTCCCTCTCCTCCTCTTACTCAGTGCATAGAGGATGTGTGATTGTACACTTACGGTGATGCATTAACAACATGGCTGACTGCTGGAGCTCCAAAACAGCAAATGTTAACCAGGGCTGCCTTGCTGCACCCAGAGAGCTGCCATGATGAACTGTAGCTGTTCTGTACTAACAGAGGATGACCAGAAGCACACGCAGTACACTCACACACAGTGGATCGACACGTCTGTCCTGTCCTCACTAAAGGCCAATCTATGCTTTATTTCCGTTTGGCATAAGAGAAAGTGCTTGTCGTTTCACATATTTCAGGATGTGGCAAACATAAAACTAGTGTCTGGATTAGGTCAGGTTTGTCAATCATGTGCTGTACACCATAAACTGGCCTTAACTGATTTAGTGTACTTACTGAATGAGCTGTGGAATGTGAAGGTGTAGCGTACTAACTGAGTGAATGAAGCTAATAATGTCAAACTAACCGTGTCAATCTCTCCCTGGTTCCAGAGACCAAGTGTTCCTGGGGGCCCACCCCTCCCCCCGGGGGCCCCAGGAGGGCCCATCCCTCCTCCTCCCCCCATGGTTGGCATCCCTCCTCCTCCACCACCTCCTGGAGGGGCTCCTCCACCTCCTCCTCCTCCGCCTGGCGGGCCCCCACCTCCCCCGGGCATGGCTTGCTTCGGTGTGCCCCCTCCACCCGGAGCCCCCCTGGGCCCCGGGATGAAGAAGAAGAACATTCCCCAGCCCTCCAACGCCCTCAAGTCCTTCAACTGGGCCAAGCTGGCTGAGGTCAGTGCTGTGAGGGCAGGGGAACCAGGGTGTCCAGGAACCATGGAGAATCAGGACCACTGTGACAAGCAGATATGTGACTGGGGATGTTTGTGTTTGCAGAACAAGCTGGAAGGGACTGTGTGGAGCGATGTGGACGACCTCAAGGTGTTCAAGGTCCTGGATCTGGAGGACATAGAGAAGACCTTCTCAGCATACCAGAGACAGCAGGTACTGCCAAACACACAACCGGACCCAGCCATTTAACATTCCAAAACCTTTTTCTCCAAAGGTCTAGAACCCCACTCTGCAACACATTCTACAAACACTATTCTGTAACCTGAATTTTGAATATTCTAGAACCGCGTTCCATACTTCTAGGATCCTTTCATTAAAGCAAAGTCTACTGCAATAATCAGACATTCTTAGTTCTAGGTGTGTTCAATTTATCTCTCTGTTTCCAGTTTGCCACAGAGGAGGTAATGTGTTCATGTAAACATGACACCAGATTCTCTTATAGTACAGACCCAGGTTTGCTTTGGGCCTGTGCTTGTTAGTCATCCAGCTTGCTTTTTCATCTGGACAGGTAGGATGGTATCGCAAGGCTTCATTCAGCAGCAGTTCACTAGAGGAAAATCCCTAGGCGGCCATCTTTGTTTATCTCAACAGATCCTAGATATGTACCATAATAGATTAGAGCTTCCACAGTCTATGCGTTGGCACCTTGTTGTTGTAATTTCCCTGTGTGAAACGTTAATATGCATCTGAGCTTTCTGACTTCCACCTCCCTCTGCTTCTCCTCACAAAACTCATCCCTTGTTGTTGATTCGCTGAACTGGCCTGCGTCGATGCTGTCATTGGCTACTGCATGCTTGTTCTAATGAATGCTGCCTCTCCCTGCTTCCTTCCTGCCCCGCCTCACAGGAGTTTGTACTCAGCACCAAGGTGAGTAACTTATCCACAACCTTTACCTGGCTCTGCACAACAAAACACATCTGTCTGTCTGCCTTTAAACAGTACCACAGCCCTGGCTTCCATCAGAACCTCTACTCACTGTGGTAGCAGAACCTCCTGTGTGTGTGTGTGTGTGGGTCTCAGCGAGAGAGTGTCTGTGTATAATCCTCCTGCTCTAAGATTAGCAGGATGATGTCGTCTGGAATAAACGTCCAAAGAACGGCGCATAGCTGAATGATCGGTTCCAGTTTTATTGGAGAGCAGTTCAAGATGTCTGGCTGTAACCAGCCCTAATAGGTCTTGTGGCAGGCCGTCAGCTCGCAGAGCAGGAAGGAGGGTCTGAGAGTGGCTGCGAGGGGGCCTTTAGCTCAGGCTGCGAGGGGCTAACATACCCCCAGAGACCCAGGGTTCAGATCCCGGTTTGGCTGATCTCTGAGCTGTTCAGCCCACGAGTGGAAGGCCTTCCCTGCTGTCTAAATAACAGAGGACACGAGAGAAGAGATGACGCAGCAATCCCCTGAAAGACTGAAACAGTGCCCGATTTGTGTGCTCCTAAAACTGATCACTGACTTACTATCGGAGTGTAGGACACAGAAGAAGAACAGATCCCCTGTGGTCTAATGCACACACACACACGCACACACACACTCACTTTGTCAGATGCACAGCTGGACTAGATCTTGCTCTGCACAGCTCTCACCTAGAGAGGAATCTTGTTTAATGTTCGCTCTCTGAATCTCGACTCTCCGCCAGCGTTTCTGAAAGAGAGAAAGAAAGACACAGAAAGGGGAGGGAGAGGAAAAAGAGAGAGAAGGAATTAAACGGAAGACTGGGTGTGAAGGTATCGCTCTTTCTCGTGCATGCGTGCATGTGTTTAGCTCCTCTGTTGCCTGGATACCAAGCACCATTGTTTGTTAGGGCCCTAATACGATTCAACAGGAGATGAAACTGAAGAGCCTTTCATAAAAGCACTTGTTTCTGTCCCTAAACAAGACAGCCCTGGGCAGGGGTGTGTGTGTGTGTGTGTGTGTGTGTGTGTGTGTGTGGTTACACAAGGGTGAGTACGGGTGTGTCTACCACAAGGATGAAGGCGCAGTCATGTAGCCACAAGCTTCAGCTGTGTTCAGAACATCTCTTTGAGAAGAATCAGTCCAAACACATCCTTTTGACCTCGTTCCCTGTAAATGAGACGCCACATGTTTTGTGTAAAACGGACCTTGTCGTGAAGCTGTCCAGATCCAGGAGAATGTTTTATTTCCATGGGGTTTCGTTAAGAAAAACCAAATGTGACGTGTCATTGCACCTGAGAGGATCCTTGTCCGCAGTGCGCAGCACAGTGTGTTGTGGCGGTTCTGTAGTTGCGGCTGTTACTGATCTCTCTCCCTGGATGCCCTTCTCTAACAGAAAGAGTCCGAGGACGATGCTCTGGCCACTAAAAAGGTCAAGGAACTGTCTGTCATCGACGGACGCCGTGCCCAAAACTGCAACATCCTCCTCTCAAGGTCAGTACATTACTTTCCTACACACAACCCTCCCTACCTCTCTCCCCCTCTTTCTCTCTCTCTCTCCCTCCCTCTCTCCCTCTCCCTCTCTCCGTCTCTCCCTCTCTCTCTCTCTCTCTCCATCTCTCCGTCTCTCTCTCTCTCCATCTCTCTCTCTCTCCATCTCTCCGTCTCTCTCTCCTCTCTCTCTCTCTCTCTGTCTCTCTCTCCGTCTCTGTCTCTCTCCATCTTTCTCTCTCTCCGTCTCTCTCTCTCCACACAGTTTTCTTTGCCTGGTTAGTGTCTCTGTTCCCCAAATCACTCTCTCCTAATATTCACGGCCAGCTTACATCAATAAATTATTGCACCATAGACAATTCTCTGCTTACATCGACTTGGATTACGGAATCTGGACGGTTTAGAATCATCGCTCACAGTTGACTGTCTGTTTAAAGATCAGCGGTGGATGATTGTTTTAATGTGTGTTCCAGTGTGTTTCTGTTAGTGTGACGCTAGCCAGGAACCATGTCCAGCTTCTCTCCCCCTCTCCTCCCCTGGTCGCCACGGTTACCACCACAAACACAGCAGCGCCTGTGTCTTGTTCTCCCGTGCTTACTGGGTCATGGTTCTGGGTCCTGCCGCTGTGAATGGAAATAGAACTTTCCAGGATTCGACTATTTATATGGCTTCCTGTATTTAGAGTCTCCTTCAGTTGGCCTATTTACAGTGTGGTCGTGATGGTGGTTCGCTTGCGGACCTGAGTGTAGGCTTTGGCACGCGTCTGGGTAAACGTATCTTGTCAGTCTTGGCCTATGCATTAATTACATATAAAGTATGATCAATGGTACTCGTGTGGGTGTGAAGTCTCATTGGCCGTCATTAGAGTCGTGCGGTCAGGTGTTTGGACCGTGAGCGGTTCAGCCCGGTGGCTCGGTCCAGCATGTTCTGGTAACTGGAGGTCTGGAGGGGTTTTTGAGGCTGGGAGGCTGAGGTATGTTTTGAGGCTAGAGGCTGGAGGTCTGCGGGTGTGTTAAAGGCCGGGGCTGCAGGGCTGAGGTGTGCCAGAGGCTGAAGTGTTGTTGAAGGCTGAGGTGTGTTTGGAGGCTGGTGGTCTGGGGGTGTGTTGGAGGCTGGTGGTCTGGGGGTGTGTTGGAGGCTGGGGCTGAGGTGTGTTGGAGGCTGGGACTGAGGCGGCAGACGGCAAGGGCCTCTTGGCATAGAGCCAGTCCATGCAGAGAGTCTGGTGTTGTAAAGCTGTTGGTTCCTAGGTTTCCTGGCAGAGAGGCAGAGGGCTGCTGCCAGAGGAGCTCTACCCAGAGGAGGGGGCCAGCTGGGACCCTAATGTTAGTTCCAGCACAGTCAGCCCGGTCAACAGGGTCAGTCTAGCTGCAGCTACATGGATCAGAAGTGTCACTGTGACTAGGATCCAGAGCCTGGTACTTGGGGTTGCTAGGCTAGGTTATGCTAGGTTAGGCTAAGAGGCTAGACTAGGTTTGGCTAGGCTAGGCTATGTTAGGCTAAGAGGCTATGCTAGGCTAGGCTAGGCTAACTGTCAGCTACCTGCTGTTTTTGACTCTGCTGCATGCCAGGAAGCAGTGCATCGAGACCACCTCTCTATCTTATGATGCTGACATGGTTGTGTTTGCGTTGCAGGCTGAAGCTGACCAATGTGGAGATCAAGAGAGCCATCCTGACCATGGACGAGCAGGAGGACCTTCCCAAGGACATGCTGGAGCAGGTAGGAACGGACCTGCTGGGCTGCTGAGCTTCTAGAACCAGAACTCGAATAACGTGTGGAACCGTAGAGATCTCACAAGAGAATGGAGATGGAACCCGTAAGCCGGGCATGGAGATCTTGGAACTGTGTAGAACTTTGATAGCAGGGAACTGTAGTCCAGAACAACCAGTACGCTCTTCTGGAATAGTTTGAACTGAAATCCTTTGACGCAGTGGTGACGTACGCACCCTTGTAAAACTCCTCAACATTCTTTTGCTGTTCGTTCATTTAAACATTCTCTCTCTCGTCCCCTGCTAACCTTCTGTCAGGTTTTTTTCCTCCTCTCTCCCCATGTAAAGCAGGATAAAGGCTGGGTGGAGCTGGGTGGAGCAGGGCAGAGTGTGTAGTGGAGTAGTAACAGTGTAGTATTTAGGATTTATGTACTCCTGTAGATGTTAGAGTAAATTGGAAGCTGGTCCAGTTTTATGAGTCTATTTCCTTGGTATGTGTGCGTGAGTGTGTGCGTGTGTGTGTGTGTGTCGTGGTGTCTGACAGAGAGAGAGAGAGAGTGTGTGTTTGCAGGGTCTTGAGCTTGTTTAGTGGGTTTCAAACATCTGAATGTTGTTAGAGTTGGAGTCTTCCTGGCTCCTATGCTGGGCCCGGGAAGCCAGAGACAGTGAGTCAGAAATACACTCGTTACAAATCAGGTGGATCTCCCAATGCGCAGCCTTCCTGTGTGGATGTTGCTTGTTGTGTGTCATCACGACGTGGCTCACCCAGTCATTGTCTGCTCCTTCTAACCGCTGACCTTTTGCTGTGTGTCCAGCTGCTGAAGTTTGTCCCCGAGAAGAGCGACGTTGACCTGCTCGAGGAACACAAGCATGAGCTGGAGAGGATGGCCAAGGCTGACCGCTTCCTCTACGAGATGAGCAGGTACGCCGTGTGTGTCAGTGTGTGTGCGTGCGCCATTCCCTTTGGTCAAGCAGGGTACATAGGGAGCACTTCTGTCTATTGAATTGGCTCATCATTTGCCCCTTTCGAATCCAACCCACAACCTGAAGCATCATGTAATTGCATAATTGGCTGTGGGTGGCCATGTTCTCGAAGACTGCTGCAAGGAGATCCTGCCCTGTGCATGACCTGCCTCTGTGGTTCACATGGAGCTCCTCGGGGGAACATGTCCACCAGCAGAGCAGCAGAGGCCTGCTGGTCTGAGCTGGAACACCACGCTGTGGTCTCACGGAGAGATGGGGGTATGGGATTAGGGGTAGATGATTGCAGTAAAGAGAGATGGGGGTATGGGATTAGCAGTAAAGAGAGATGGGGGTATGGGATTAGGGGTAGATGATTGCAGTAAAGAGAGATGGGGGTATGGGATTAGCAGTAAAGAGAGATGGTGGTATGGGATTAGGGGTAGATGATTGCAGTAAAGAGAGATGGGGGTATGGGATTAGCAGTAAAGAGAGATGGTGGTATGGGATTAGGGGTAGATGATTGCAGTAAAGAGAGATGGGGGTATGGGATTAGGGGTAGATGATTGCAGTAAAGAGAGATGGGGGTATGGGATTAGGGGTAGATGATTGCAGTAAAGAGAGATGGGGGTATGGGATTAGGGGTAGATGATTGCAGTAAAGAGAGATGGGGGTATGGGATTAGGGGTAGATGATAGCAGTAAAGAGAGATGGGGGTATGGGATTAGGGGTAGATGATTGCAGTAAAGAGAGATGGGGGTATGGGATTAGGGGTAGATGATTGCAGTAAAGAGAGATGGGGGTATGGGATTAGGGGTAGATGATTGCAGTAAAGAGAGATGGGGGTATGGGATTAGGGGTAGATGATTGCAGTAAAGAGAGATGGGGGTACCAGATGAGATGACAATGACAGATGTTTTAGTAGTACTGGACTGGAACACAGACATATGGTGCTACAAGGTGAGGGGTAGTGGATTGTATTAAAGAGATTTAGTGGGGACCAGATTTAAGGTTGATTATTTTTGTTCCAGGACTGTAGAACAGAGAAATTGGGGTACCAGATTAGAGGTAGATTATTGTCATACAGGTCTGTAGCTGTGTTCTGTCATATGGCACTCTGATTATGGACCCTGGGAATACTGGACAGCCTTCCTTCCTGTCTCTGGCCACATTCTCCACTCTCATCTGGGCTGTTACTTCCTGTAAACACTGATACCATGGCAACAGCACCTGGGGGAGAGAGACAGACAGGATCTTTATTGTGTTATGGGTTTGTCATGTTAGATCCTCCTCACTCAACATGGTCATTTGTGAGGGAAAGCTATTTGGTCTACTTGCAGACCTTGACAGGAAAACATGGTGGACAGTCATGTGTGTTGAGGAACTCTGATCTAAAACACTACAACGGTGTCTGTTTTCAAGGTCCCAAACACGGGCGATTTTACCCAGCAGATCAGTGTTGTCAGTAGGATGTGGACTTGATCTATTGTTTGATTTCTCCACACTCAGAATCAACCACTACCAGCAACGGCTCCAGGCTCTCTATTTCAAGAAGAAGTTTGCTGAGAGAATCTCTGAGGTCAAACCCAAAGTCGAAGGTACAGTTGGATGATATGCACAGTTACACACCGACATTGTTCACATCCAAATCGTCAATTTTAAGAACTGTGCTTTCTATGTGTGTTATTTATGCCGCTTTGGATAAAAATGCCATGTCAAATAAGTGTTCATCCTCGCCTGAATTGTAACAAGACAGGCACGTGCAGAAATCCAGATGTGATTACACACATCCTCACTGTATCCTAGTGCGTGCTTGGTAGCTGAGATGTGGTTACTTTTGCGATGTGGCCAGTAAATAGCCATTCCTTGAATCCTTGATCTCATGCTGTATTTTCTACATGCACTATTTGAAGGTCGTTTTGGATCCAAAAGCGTCTGCTAAATGAATGAAATGTCAAATGTCTGTGTGTCCGTCCCTGTTCCCCCCTCTTCCCCAGCCTTGAGCAAGGCCTGCAAGGAGGTTCTCCAGAGCAGGAACCTGCGCCAGCTCCTGGAGGTGGTCCTGGCCTTCGGGAACTACATGAACAAGGGCCAGAGGGGCAACGCCTACGGCTTCAAGGTCTCCTCGCTCAACAAGATCGCCGACACCAAGTCCAGCATCGACAAGTAAGGAGCGCCGTGGCTGCTGGGACTGTTCTGTGTGTGCCTGTGATGGTGCACCCTGACTTTCACTGTGTGTGTTCCTGCCCAGGCCGCAGGACAAACAGGGCTTTGTCTGTTTGAACAACAGACCCAGAGCTAAGTATGTGTGTCTCACTCTTTCCCTAACCCCCCCCCCCCCCCCCCCCCCCATCGGTCTTTCCCCTCTCCCCCTCTCTCTCTCTGCCGTCCAGGAACATCACCCTGCTTCACTACCTGATCACGGTCCTGGAACACAAGTATCCCAAGGTGGCCTTGTTCCAGGAGGAGCTGCAGCACGTCCCTGAGGCTGCCAAAGTCAAGTAAGGAGAGCTGGCAGGAACCATTAGCTGATTGGCTAAGTGGTTAATACCATTAATGGTTGATTCGATGAATCGGCCGAACGATTGATTCATGGATGACTTATTATGCTGTTTTGACGATTTACTCTACAAGGAAAACACTAATGCAGTGAAGTCCAGTAAGAAGGGCTTAGTAAGGTTGACTCAAGAACAGGCAAACTCAGGGGTTTCTGCTCAGACGAGTCACTCTGTTTCCAGCCTCCCCTGGCCTAGAATGCAATAAGGAAGGAAGGAAGTTGGGTTTGATCCTGTACATTTCCTGTCTCTCTGGCACTGTGGCTCGGGGAACAGATGGTTTATTATCGTTTCCCTTTGAATACATTTTCCTCGTCCCTCTAACCCTCCCTATCTGTCCCTGTGTCTCCCGCCCGCCCTCCCCCCTCCCTCCCTCTCTCCCCCCCAGTATGACAGAGCTGGAGAAAGACATCAACAACCTGCGCTCAGGTCTGAAGGCTGTGGAGACCGTGAGTGACCTCCACTTGGATTTACCATCTTTTCTCATTTCTCACTCCTCACGATACATGTTGACACTGCGACGCGCAGGATGAGGTCAAACGCCTCCGCCCGGCCGTACTCACTTCCTGTCTTTTCCATCCACCAATCAGGAGCTGGAGTTCCAGCGGGGTCGTCCCCAGGACTATGGGGACAAGTTTGTGGCTGTGGTCAGCCAGTTCACCACCGTGGCCAGCTTCAGTTTCTCTGACGTGGAGGACTGTCTCAACGAGGCCAAGGACCTGGTGAGGGGATCAGGGCTGGGAGTGAAGGACAGGGGGAGGGGGGTACCGTTAATATGGCTCTGGTGGAGGCTGGACTAGGTGTTGGTGTAGGGGGCAGAGGTGTTTGAGGCCTGGAGGAGGCCCATGGGTGGATGGTGGGAGGGAGGTCAGGGTCAGCTCGCATTCCAACAGTCCTCAGAACAGGACGGGGGGGGGGGGGTGCCCGCTGGTCTCCTCGGCTAGGAGCTCTGATGGAACCATCAAACACATAGATTAGGTAGCTCTGAAGATTTAACAACTGTCGTTGAAAACGTCATGAAATGGCAAAGTCTGAAATGCAATACTGAGCTTCATAACCACATGCTCGTAAAGGGTTCATAGAAGGGCTTTGAAGCTGCCAGCCATAAAGCCTGACCAGTCTACTATCGAACAGTGTGTGTGTGCGTGTGTAGGGATTTGGTTCAGATCTGTGAGCTGCCTAGTCTCCTACCTGTGTGTAGGGGCTGCTAATGGTTAACAGAGAGGTCAAGGATATCATGTTTAAAGCTCTGGTCCCCCCCCTCCTCTCCCACCTGTCTTCTTCTCTGTCTCTCCTTCCTGTATACCCCCCCAAACCCCTCCATCCAGTCCTGCAACCCACCCCCTCGCCTCCCTTTCCTGCCTTTTCCTCCCTCTCTGCCTCTCCCCCTGCCTCTCCCCCTGCCTCTCCCCCTGCCTCTCCCTCTGCCTCTCTACCTGCCTCTCCCCCTGCCTCTCTACCTGCCTCTCCCCCTGCCTCTCTACCTGCCTCTCCCTCTGCTTCTCGCCCTTCCTCTCCCTCTGCCTCTCCCCCTGCCTCTCCCCCTGCCTCTCCCTCTGCCTCTCCCCCTGCCTCTGCTTCTACCTCTGCCTCTCTACCTGCCTCTCTATCTGCCTCTCCCTCTGCCTCTCCCTCTGCCTCTCCCTCTGCCTCTCCCTCTGCCTCTCCCTCTGCCTTTCCGCCATATGGAATGTGTTTGATGCTGCTGTGTGCTGCAGGGAGCCAGCTTATTTATTAGCGCACTTTACTGTTAGAGGGAGATGGGGACGTGTAGGTCACACAAACACACATACATTTACCTCTGACATGTGGCCAGTTCCCAGGTTGAACTGTGATACTGTGTTACTCACGATAACACCTAAATGATAAGCTTTGTCCTGTCTCTCTCTCTGTCTCTCTCTCTGTCTCCATGTCTGTCTCTCTCTCTCTCTCTCTCTCTCTCTCTCTCTCTGTCTGTGTCTCTCTCTCTCTCTCTCTCTGCAGTTCCAGAAGGCCGTGAAGCACTTTGGGGAGGATGCGTCCCGCATGCAGCCAGAGGAGTTCTTCGGAATCTTCGACCAGTTCCTGCAGGCGTTCTCCGAGGCCAAGCAGGAGAACGAGAATATGAGGAGGCGCAAGGAGGAGGAGGAACGCCGTGCCCGCATGGAGACCCAGGTCAGATCTCAACGCCTACGGGTCAAAGGTCAACTTTTGAGCTCTGAACGGAAAGCCGTGACTAAATGTAGACCGGTGCGGTCAGGTTCAGAGGGCGTTGCCGTCTGTCTCAAACATTTGATACGTGAGGATTCCCATCCACAACGCTCTGACTCTCTCCTATGGTTGTCTCTCCTCTTGGCTCCTTTCTATCTGTTTTTTCCGCCTCCTTTCTCTTCCTCTGCTGTTTTCCCCTGGCAGATGAAGGAACAGAGGGACAAGGAGCGGAAGGCCAAGAAAGCCAAGGAGAACTGCGAGGAGGACGGAGAGTTTGACGACCTGGTGTCCGCTCTGCGCTCCGGGGAGGTGTTCGACAAGGACCTGTCCAAGATGAAACGCAACCGCAAACGCATCAACAGCCAGGGCGCCGAGACCAGCCGCGAACGACCAGTCACCAAGCTCAACCACTAATGGACTGTTGGCTGGGAGAATGGACCAATCAGCAGGCTCCACATTTCACCCCTAGCTGGATGGACCAATCCCCGAGCTCGACCTTTGACCTTTAGTTGAGGCAGAGGGTCACCAAACCTTAAACCGTCGACCAGGTGGTTGGTATTGCGACAGAGGATGTGTGCTCCTAAATGTACCTGGCTAAACACTAAACAACCCTCTGAACTGCTGTCACTACCAAACAACAAACTTGACCTTTGAACTGCTGGCAGAGATCAGCCTCATACATGACTTTCAGACAGCTGGCACTCGTCACCCATATTCACCCAGAGATACTCGAAACAAACAGTATGGCAGAGCCTCACTAGTCCACCACCTCTTCCTCTGTGGTGGATTGCATCCAATAACAGCAACTCGCTTTGTCTCTGGGGTTTTACTGCCCCCTAGTGGTGGAAACCAGACTCGCAGCGTGGAAACTTGAATACAGACTGACACAGAGCTGGTGTGACACACCGTATAATAAAAACAGGTGTCCCTTATAAACCCATGGAACCACCTTGAGAACCACCTCAGACAGATACTAGGGCACATAGAAGCTAGCTATCTGGTGGAGCAGGTGTGAGGTACTATAGCTGAGATGTGGCTTTAACCAGGTTACCCTGACAGAAATCTGCCGCGCTCTGTTTTCGCTTAAGTAACCTAACCACCTTCGGCTATGTCTGTCTGGAAACAGACCTATTAAAAAAAAGAGACATTGTTTCTAAAATCTGCCAAACAAGCATTAGAGGGGACATTTTTTAAATAATAATTTGTGATAATAACTGCCAAAAAAACTATTTTAAAACACTATAGTGTGATTGACAGTGTTGTGGATGTTGGCTGGTTAGAACCATGGGGCAGGTGCCCTGTAGGTGAACTATAGTAATATGATTCATTGATTGATTGATTATTCAGTCAGTTTTCATTTTAGTATGTTAGGATTCTTGCTGTATCTTGGGGATGGAGGGAGGGAAGGAAGGAGGGAGGGAGGGTGGGAGGGAAGGAGGCTGAGAATGAAAGGAAGGAAGAGAACGAAGGAGGAGAAAGACCCTTCCACTCTCCAGCAGATGATGTATGAATGATAATGTTTTTGAGATAAGCACAAAAACATACACCAAGATAGAGATTTTGATACTGTTTTATAATCACGATTTTGCAAAAAAGATTGATTGTTATTATTTAGATGTATTTAAATGCAACCCACCAAGGCAATATCACCATTACATTATAAATCAACTCAATAATTCTCACTTAAGAAACACAGACTTCAACTGATGATTGATAGTTGAGTGCTAAGGTGTATATTTGACTGTAAATACAGTATTACGGTAGGCTGTGGCTTGGGCTGGCCTGTACAGACTGGGATCTACATGACAGGAAGTCTCATGTCTAGGTGTCACTTAGAAAGCAACCAAAAAAAGATCCCATTGGCTATTAGAATCATAGAACTAAGATGCCTCGGACTTGGGCATCATGTTGCGTGTCAGACGATGGGTGGGTTGGCTTCTGTGCTTCTAATGACCTCTGGGTCTGTGGAACTCCATCTTCAAACTATGCATCATCCCCAAATATGGTTTTGTTTTAACGTTTTGTGTTTTTCTCTATGTCATGTGTGTATATATATGATGTACATACTGGAGCTATGCTTATTCCCTTCCCCAGACTGAGCTCAACAACAGAAGCCAGTTGAAATAAGTTAGGCCGAGATTTACTATTTTGTTTGCGCCTGTTCTCCATACAAAGAGAATCCAAGCATAGAGTCAACCAAGAGACTTCACCATGTGAGTAAAGTGAATGTGAGGAGGAGGGAGGGGGAGTATGAAAGGTAATGTTTGGTGTCTGAGCTCTCTGCTCAGTGCAGACTCTCAGCAAAGCTGCCTCTTTAGTTGGCTCTCGGCTCCATTAGTTTTAACGTGGTAATATTCTGACCCACTTCCTCCCCTGCTTGTGACTGACAGCCTCTCATATACCTGGGATGTTTCTTCACTGCTTTTGTATTATTTAAATCAACTTTCTATTATTGACAGACAGAAATAAAGGAAGTAAAGGGTATGTGTCGACTGGGTGTCTGCTGCTTGAACTCTGCTCCACGTGTTGGGTTTTTGGATGTTAATGTTGCATTTAATGAAGAGCACTGTTGGTGACCATGGCAACTGTTAAACTGCTAAATGAGAAGCTAAATGTGTTTTCTGTGGGTTTGTTCTTTCTGAGCAAATACTTTTACTATTAATTACAATTTCATTACTTAAAAGTAATCGACTGTAGATGAATACTTTGTCACCATCCTAATAGGTGAGGCACCAGCCTCTATATACGTAATGTAGAAAACATTTAAGCTACTTTAAAACATTTATTGAGTTCATTTGTTCAATAAAAGTGATTCAACAAGCCAGTTTAGATTAAAGAAACAAAAGACCAGTCACGGTTAAGTTTTCATGGCAAGCAGTATAATAAAGTTATCACATTCAAATCAACAGACGTTATGTAAATCGGGGAAGTATAACTAATGGGAAAGGGCTCATACAAAATATTGTGCTTCTCTGGAATTCTTTATAATAAATACTTTGTCTGTATTTGATTGCAAATACAAGGCCTATCTAACATGATGGGCAGCAAGTGAACTTGTGTCATAAAAGATAAACATTAAATCTTGAAACATAACAAAAAAGGACATTAAGTGTCCTTATGGGTTTCTGTATTCCACATGGTATGAACACAGACTGGCTCGTAACCACAGGATCAAACATCAGACTGAAGAAACATCTAGCAAGAAGACCTTCAAGACTCCTTCTTAAGGGCTAAGTAAGTTCACGTCCAGGCCACCTCCTTAACACATTGTACCCACAATCAGAGCAAGAGGATTGCTTTATTTTATGGAGCTATATTTGAAACAGTTGTCTGTCATGTAGATTATCTGTGTTCATCGGGTATACATGGCACATGGTGCTGGAGGTTCAGGCATAATGTAACACATTGACAAGGCATGTGAGTAGAACAATTTGAAAATCTTGACCCATATTAGAAATAAACAACTATGGGATTTTCATCGGTTTGGAGACCCAAGAACATTGTTGTTCTTATTGAGTACATGTGTTAAAAAAAAAAGAGAAAAAAGACTCATTCCGTTCTTTCACAGTGTATAGAGAGGAACCAATTGCCGCTGGCTAAAAATGATCAACTGTACCTACTGAAAAAGTATTCATTGGCATTTCACAGGAAAATATACCTCTATATATGGTCAATATAGTAATAACTCCCCTAACGTTCCAGTTTGTCAATGTTTTGTTTGGCAGCGGTTTCATGTTTTGCACAGACACATATCCCCTCCTAATTTCACCGTGCGTCACGGGAACTGTAATCACAGGCTGGTGTCCACGGTCTCCACTTTTGGCAGCGCAGGTTCAGTCACAGTGTCGGGCTGACCGTCCCGGCAGAAGAACACCGCGGGGTTTTTGCAGGCCCACATCGCCACCTCCCCACCGTTGGCGGGGCTTGAGGAAGATAAGCGGCTGTTGGCTCCGTGCCTGCTGACGTAACGGTCTCTGATGCGGTCTGCTCTGGTCCTGACGTCCCTGTTCTGGGTCTGTGTGGACAGGTAGGCCGCGATGTTTCTAGTCCTGTAGCCCTCCTCTCGGCTGCGACCTAGAAGCATGGAGATGTTGGGGTTCCTGATTGCGTATATGAGCGGGTTGATGGCCCCATTGGCCCAGGCCATCCATATCGCCACGGTGTCCATGGCAGGGTTGAAGGAGTAGTCTCCCGTGGCGGTGACCAGACCCATCATGCAGTAAGGACCCCAGCAGAAGATAATGAACACGATCATGATCAGCACAGTGGTGGCCGTTCGCATCTCGCTATAGAACCGGAGGAGGTACGCGTACGTGGTTACCGGCCTCACCCTGATCTCAGAGAGCCGGACGGTCTTACAAATGTTGTAGTGACAGAAACACATGAGGGCAAAGGGTAACAGATAACACACCACGATCAGAGAGATGCTGAAGCCAGTTCCCATTCGAGAGGTGCCGGAGTGGAATACATACATACAGTGGTAGAAGCCCCGCTTGTGGACCACTATGGGAGTGCGCAGGAGCAGGTACCAGGGCAGGGAGAAGATGACAGCCGTCAGCCAGACCGCCACTAACAGTTGGAGGGCCTTCCGACGACCGATCTTCTCCTGAGGCTGCCTAACGATGGCATAGTACCGGTCAAAGGAAATCAGAGTCATTGTCAGGGTGGAGATAATACCGAAACAAGTGTTAAAAAAGCCGTTAGCGACGCAGAAACGATCTCCAAACATCCAAACTCCGTCTTTACTAAAGAGCATCATAAACGAGAAGGGTAAACAAAGCACGGCCGTCAAGAAGTCGGATAGGGAAAGGGACATGATGAAAGCGTTGGTGACTGTTCTCAGCTGGCGGTGTTTGATTATAACTATCACCACAGCAGAGTTCCCTAAACTGGACAGGAGAAATATTGCCAGGAGAACTAGTGCCTGGGCAGCCACGGTGATGCCCTGGAGGACCGAGTTCCCCTCCTTGCTCTGCACAGGACTGTGTTCTCGGTCTGGATCGCCTCCGCCCGTGACGTTTGCGAGGCTTGGCTCCGTGATGAGGCTCGTCAGCACCGGGGAAAAGGTGACAATTTCCAACGTTAGGCTTGTGCCCGAAGTGTTTTCCCCAGCGCTGTAGTTGCTGCTGCTGAGCAAAGCAATGTTCACCGGGAAATCCATCCGACACGAATGGAGGGCAACCACAGACAGGAAAGAGCTTCATCCCTTTCAGAATATCTTCTCAGATACTCCGTGCTAAAGAATCAGAGGTGTGTCGCATTGGGGAAAGGTAAACCTCCAGTGCGACTTCGCTTTCAAGACCGTAATCTTACAGTTGTCACAGATATTCATAAATAAGACCCATAGTCTGGTCTCTATTTCCCGTTCCCTGAAGACAAGCACATCTGTTTGCATGTCACAGTTTGTCAGTCCGATACCCGTTCGTAGACCCCTCCTTCCTTGAGTGTCTTTGCATTCTCCCCGTGACGTTTGGTGCCGTTGCCATGGTACCTGTAATGAGGTTATTTTGCAGAATTACGCATTTACCCGACAATTCGATATTTGGTCGGATGTCGACCAAGAAAGAAGGCAAATAAATGTAAAACATGGACCTTCACATGTTGCTCATTGTAATCAGGTCCTGGATGGCAATATATCACATCACATTTTAGTTTTTATAAATAGAACACCTAACACCATTTTATGATAAATATTAGGCCTATGCCGTGGGACTCAAATGTTTTGGCATAAAAATTGTGTATTTGACCGGTAGCATAGTAGGTTATTCTATTTTAAGATATTGTAGGTATTTTTCATGATATGTGTCTGTTACCAATTGCCTATAGCCACATCAAACGATTCGCCACCGATCTTATTAATTTCTGTAAAATGTCACCATGTTAGAGTAGGCCTATAGTTAAAAACTTGTTTCGATGAAAAACAATAATAATTTTGAGTGAACTAACCGTTTAATGATCGTAGGTTGGCCCAATCGTTAGCTAGTTCTAACTTTCCACATTTAGGCTATTATTTGGAAGTTAGAAAGTCTTAGATATGAAAACATAGGATATATCCTCTCACTAGAGAAAACGCTTGAAACGAATTGTTCATCGTTTTTTATTTATTTATTTGATTTGGCTGAATGTGCTTTCCTTTGTACATGAACTGAAGTTCCTGGAGTAGAGGATTTTAATTATTTAACATTAGGTGTATTCGACTTCATACAGCGCCGGCGGTGCCAAAAGTCGGCTGCAGTCGGCTGCCTTGAAACTGAGAATGCCATTGGCTGCTTCAAGTCAGCCAGGCTGCAGGCGGCTGCAGGCGACACCGGCGCTGCATGAAGTCGAACGCACCTATTTTGCAGCACTTCCGGTGATCGCATCAAGGAGGACAAGCTAGCCTGCTAGCTAGCGTTGATGGTTGTATGTGTATATGGAGATTAAACGGAAAGCAAAAGATAAATTAACCACTCCAGAACATTTGGTTTGATCATGGGTATGTATGTGTATACAAGCAGCTTATATAACTGTCAGTTTGATTCATAATATGGTACTAGTAGTTTGCCCCCCTGCTCATCTAGCAGGCTAGCCGAAACAGCTAGCTCTAGCTACCATAATGACATGTCAACACACAAAACAAATGAACGTCTGTGAGATAAAACCCCTGATATATTTTTTGTTGCAGAGTTCGCAATCTCAACTTGCCCTGGGCTGTACTGTGGCAGGGCGATTATCAATAATGGCTCAATCGATGTAGAATGTGGGGTGAGTACAGCTTAGGTAGCTAACCACGTACTACCGTACCGCTTGTTGACAACGCTACTGGATTGTCGCTGCAAGAACCTTAGTACCGCCTACAACTCAAATAGTTGATCAACATAACATTGTTACATCGTGCTGGCATTTTTATAACAAAAATGTCTTTCTCAACAACAAGGTGTGTCCGAGGGGCGAGAGGACCAACAAGCAGTCGGTGTGTGAGAAGTGCACGGAGTCTCCAGAGCTGTATGACTGGCTGTACCTGGGGTTTATGGCGATGCTGCCTTTGGTCCTGCACTGGTTCTTCATAGAGTGGTACTCTGGGAAGAAGAGGTAAACCACCATCTCCCGTTACAACTGACGCTACCAACGGCAAAATCAACTGGAGATCAAACCCATGGCCTGTGTCTTCTCTGTCCGTCTCCGCTTATCTGTTAACCTAATGCTGAGCATCTGTCCTGCAGCTCCAGTGCCTTGTTCCAGCACATCACTGCTCTGTTTGAGTGCAGTGTGGCAGGTGTGGTTACTCTGCTGGTCAACGAACCTGTGGGTCTCCTGGCCATCCGCTCTTGTCGGGTCCAGATGCTGTCTGACTGGTACACCATGCTGTACAACCCTAGCCCTGACTACGTCAACACCCTGCATTGTACGCAAGAGGCCGTCTTCCCCTTGTGAGTACTGCATTGCAGGGCCTGCAGGTACATTCTGTTAATGGCAGAAACACACATTCCGGTCCTCAACAATCCCTTGGAAATTTGTTGACTGGACTAGTTTCATCATGCCAGTCCCGCTTGATTACCACTGCCAGGTAGGCCCCCTGTTTGTAGTACTGACCTACTGAGCCCTCTTTGCTCCCTAGGTACACCATAGTATTGATCTACTATGCCTTCTGCTTGGTCTTCATGATGATGCTACGCCCCCTGCTGGTGAAGAAGATTGCCTGCGGTCTTGGGAAGTCTGACCGCTTCAAGAGCATCTATGCTGCCCTCTACTTCTTCCCTATCCTGACAGTACTACAGGCAGTGGGAGGGGGGCTGCTGTGTAAGTGAAAAACAGACGCACACACCATAGACTCAACGTTACAAACAAAGTTAAAGGTGTATGACTGGCCTCGAGGGTCTGCTTCTATGAGAAAATGAGTCAATAATGTGTTGTGAAGATACTTTATGTGTTTACGTTTTTCTCATTCAGATTATGCCTTTCCCTACATCATACTTGTGTTGTCCTTGGTTACCCTGGCTGTGTACATGTCGGCATCAGAGATACAGGTGAGAAGGGATTTCATAGCTAACTTCTCTATTTCTTTCCACCTAATCTCTGTACATTAAGATTTTATGAAGTTCAAATAATACTACATAATTAATACTTTTACTTCTGTCCAGTCTTTCAAGAACCTTGTTGCCAAGAAGAAAAGACTGGTGGTTCTCTTCAGCCATTGGCTCCTTCACGCATATGGCATCATCTCAATCTCCCGATTGGATAAATTGGAGCAGGACTTGCCGCTATTGGCTCTGGTGCCTGGCCCCGCCCTGTTCTACCTCCTGACAGCAAAGTTCACTGAGCCCAGTCGTATCCTGTCTGAGGGGGGCACCGGACACTAACCTAGCCACTGCTAAATACTTGGGAGGTCCATTTTAATTTATCCTGTGCAAAGCTAGCAATGTACCATTTATAAAGTGTAAACTCTAAAGTAAGCCTAAACCAAGACATGAAGGTTTGCCCGTCTGTCTAGCAGGTGAGGTTGGATTGACGCACCACAACCCCTAGCCTTGCCCTGAGATTATTGTTCACGTGTGGGCATCCTAAACTACTTCAAGCATTGACAGTAGGAGTTAGTCCTGCAGTTTGGGAGGTCCTGTAGCTTATGTATGAATGTGTGCGTGTTGATAGAGTAAAGATGTTTAAGCAGTGTGCATTTCACTTCAATAACAGCATTTACGCACCATCTTGAAAATGTTCTCTATGATTACTGTAACTCAATGAGGCTACACCCCTCAATGTAATTTAATGTGTGTGTGTGTGCGTGCATATTCTCCATCTGTACATTGTATTCCAATTGCCAACTGTTTAGCCAATTTTCTCTTTCACATGTGCACATGGAAATGTAAATATTAATGCTGCTGTTTAGTCACAGATTCTGTTGTGTGAATCTTGCCATTGAAAATATGCTTTTATGCATGCTTATCTCATTGAATGCCAACTGAAAATATGGAATGTTTTATTATTTTTATGTAAGAAAACCTAAATGAAATCAGAAATGCTTTTGTTTAACAAGTCTGATGTGTTAGCAATGTGTTATTCCAAATAAACATACAAAGTGGTCTCAAACTTTCCTTAGACTTATCTTGCTATAACCATTGCACTGATGTATGTCACGATTGCATAATTGTGTCTAGTCTGTCTTGCAACTACATGAGGAGCCCAATATCTGAGTGTGTTAGGCACATGGTGGCAATTTGTCCTTCTTTTAGTCCAAGATAATCTTTGGCAATTAGCCTAGCCTTATGTATCATAGGTTATACTGTAGTAGAGATTTGGGTGTTGTAGCATGGCGGAATTATAACTTGGAGGGCTTTAGCTTAGTATAGCTAGCACTGACTAGCAGTGAGTTCATATCATGCAGCTGCTGTTCCAGTTGGCCACTGATGTTCCCCAGCTGACCCTTCCTGTCCTGGATCTTCAACATGAGGGAGTGGACGGCCTCCAGCAGCTTCTGGTCCCTCTCTACAGACTCCTGGAGATGGGGTAGGACACACATTAAAGATACACACACGCAATACTGCTAATGTGCTTGTGTTAGCCATGTCCTCACCTCAGTCACCACTGTATCTTCCTGCCAAGCTTCCAGTAGCCTCCCTACAGAAACACACACTGATAAAAAAAAATGGACCTTGCCAACCAATAAAAGGTCTGTTTTGAATAGTGAGATGCTGACAAGGCCCCCACAGTTACCAGCCGAGTTATTGATTACAAGAGTCCTAGTTGTCTGCAGCTTACCAAATAATGAAAGCTCCTCTCTTTTGAGCCTGCCAATGTCCTGGGTGTGTCTCTCCTTCTCACTTCTGGCATCGGCTAAGTCTTCCTTCATCTGTTCGATGCACTGGGAACCGGGTCAACAACAACATCATCAACAAACACAAGACAAGACAGCACTTCCAGTAACCTGTCTAAAGTCAACACAAATACCCACCAGAGGTCTCTCTAATCTTTAAACAGAGATTCTGTAATCAGAGCACACACCAGAGAGCCAAACCAGAAGAATGAATATTGCATGACTAGCTGTGGTCAGGTCCTGAGGCCTCAGATTCTGTACGACTGTACAGCTAAACTGATCTTTATGGTGCTTGTGCCAGGAGTATTGGCTAGTTTAAACAATGTGCTGTTAACCTGTCAGGTGTGTGTTTGTGCTGGACTGCCGTGCGTACCAGGTGCAGTCTGCTGTTCTCCATGTTGACCTGCTCCAGCTTGACTCCGTTCTCATAGATGCAGTTCTCAGTGGCGCTGATCTCTGCAGCGTGGGTTTTCAATGTATCCATGTGCTTTTCACGCAGAAACGCCAACTGTTTACGCATAATCTCCTGCAACACACACACACACACACACAAGTAGGCCACGTTTCAGATAAGAGCCCTAGTTGTCTGAACTGAATTTTTGGATGCTGGTCAATCATGGGAAATGTGTAGAATGCCCACCTTGGGCTGAACGAGGATACTGGTCTGTTCTTTTATCTCCTGGATAGACAGCTCCAGAATGTTATTGGTGGTCTTCATGTCTGGAGAAACACACATACTGCAGCATGACCAGGATAGCAGACACACCGCTACTATACCTCTATAGATGGATATAGAAGGAGTATAGAGAGATACATGTGATCCGTACCAGATGTCTGTGTCATCAGGTTCTGGTGTCTGGACTGGTCCACATCGAACTGGGCCTCCACCTCTTCCAGGATCTTAGTCTTGCCCTCCAGTTCCATTGCTGTCATCTGGCAACTCAGAGTCACTTCTTCTGCTTCTGCCTGATAGGTCAGACAGGAAACCAGTTGACCCGACTCCTGACCCTAACTCATCCTGCCAGCTACAGCAGGTGACCTGAAGCTCAGGTCGATGTATTGATTGCTATCGATGAGATTTTCTGCAGATGTGAGTGGTTAAAGCAGCTGCACCACAATAGGAGTTGAAATGTAGGAGTTGAAATGTAGGTTTCGAAACCGCAAAAGACTTACAATTAACTGTTGGGTCTGGTCTTTCAGGGAGATCTTCACATGCTCGTAGTTCTCCTCGGCCTCCACCACTTCGTTCTTGAGCTTCTCGATCACAGAGCTCATGTGCAGATGCTCCTGCAGGTTCTCCTCCTGAAAGGACAGGGAGGATAGTTATCTCGTGCTCAGCAGTGAGCTGCCGCTGTGACGTCACCATCTGCATCACTCACAAAGCTTCTGTTTAGGCAATAAGCCCCAAGAGACCATGAGGGCAAGGGGAGTTGTTAGGCACTACGCAAAGCGGAGTATATTTATCTAGTATCCAAACTATCTTTATGCACTGCTTGGGATAAAAGTGTCTGATAAATTAATGCAAATGTTAAACTTTTAATGTAAACGTAACTAGAGAGTGTAAAGTTTCTGGGTAAATTGTGAGGTGTGCTTGCATCGGTTGCATCTTTTTCTTTTAACATATCACCTCCAAATCTATTGTTTGAAATAATATCAAACATTTAAGAATTTGGAGAAAGACAATATTTTTAATGGGTGGTAAACTAAAAGGAACTGTTGAGACTAAATTCACTATGCAATCGATCATTAAGGGGAGGGATATCTCATTTTTAAAAGTTGAACTCTTTCAAAAAAAAAAAAAATGGTTCCAAAACTTTTTATGACCTTTCTAAACTTTTCGGATTGGAATTATTTAAATAACTTTTTTGTACCGTTTTAAATCCTGGCATGATATTCATCCAATAAACAAAACACGTTGTAATTAAATAATCACACGGAAATTAATGGCTGACGAAAGCAATTAAATGTTCCGACCTTGCCATTTTTCTATGCAAGAAGACGGGTCATGTGACCGGTTATTAGCGATATAAGGGGAAACCGCCTCGTGGTTCTACTGTAATTCAATCCAATCTTTCGGATATTGAATGGCATCGATTGATCTACAGGATTTATGGTCATCATTTGATAACCCTCTCGTGTTTTATTGCTTTAATATACTATCAATCCCACACTAGCTCAACAACGCAATTACTGGGAAAACAATGCTGACGGAGTTTAAGCTAACTGGTTGTTAGCTATAGGTCGACTACGGTCCGTAGTTGCTGGCTACCTGGATGTACCATTTTGCTCACCTGGAGAAGCCCGGCTTGGATCTGTTTTGCTCCTAGCTCTGAGTCTGACCTGACCTCCGGACAGGTGAGTAACTTGTTTAGCTGAGCTTATTTACTGCTGTGTGAGATTGCTGGAGCCTACCAGTACGATTCGAAGCCACGGGCGAAAACGCAAGGTGTTGATATCCTAGCCTGGAAACATAGCTAGCTACCCTGGGTTCTGGTGTTTCTGCAGCTTCTCCCAGAAGCTAACGAGCTACTGAACTGATGTTCTTTGATGGTCTGTAGAGAGGGTCGTCTGTTAATTGCAAGGTTGGCTGTTCGTTCCTTGACTACTCAGGCCATGTCATTTGTGTCGATGAGCAAGACACTGAACCTCAAGTTGCTACCGATGGGTAGGCTTGGGTAGGCTAACGCCTGGTGTGGCACCTCTGCCGCCGTTGTTGTATGAGTGTGTTATTGTATGAGGCAGAAAAGCGCTTTGACCCGCTAAGGTAGAAAAGCGCTATATGAATACAGTCCATTTACCATTCTACTATAGGAAAACGCGCTTTTCAGCGGGGTAGCTGGCTAGATTTGTGTTTAGATAATCACTGGTGTTACAAAATCAGAGGACCCTAAATAGAACTTGAGGGAAAGTGAGGATAGAAGCAATGCAAAACAAATTGTGTAGGACCTCCTGTTTTAGCTGGGTAAATCTCTCCCTGGTGGTGGTGATATCAGCGTTGATCTCTTTGACATAAAGCTTGTGGTCTCTCTTCAGCTTGTCCAGAGACTGACACAGACCCTCCTTCTCAACCTCATACATGGCTCTGTGGAGAATACGGCATGCTTTAGACAGTTCCTCATCTGGTACAGGTGTCCAGCGCTGGATCAGACTGGGTGCTGGTCCTCCTCTACTCACATGCTCTTCTTCTCCTTGCTGAGCTGACCATGGAGTTCCTCCTGGTTTCTCTGGAACAGGTCCTCGTTGACTCTGGGAGGGAAAGACACCACACAGACGGAGGCCACACCTCATCATCCTCTTTCTGGCTCTTTCTGTGGCCACTTATGATCACGAAGGTGACGGTTTGGAGAGTTCCACAGCTGTGGTCTTTCTGACTGATAATCCGTTTAAAATAATCCGTCTGGCGTTAAGAGTTTTGGACTGTGATCCTCCATATGAGGACAGATCTTACATGTTGGCCTCGAGTAGCTGTTTGATCTCGTCTTCCATCTCTCTCATCTCTATCTTGTATTTGGCGATGGAGGCAATGCGTTCCTCCAGTCTCTGCCTGGACTTCTCCAACCTGCAGACAAAGCAAACACAGATCCAACTCTGACTCTTAACGGTGCTGTTGTAAACATGTACTACATGTGACGGGGAGAAGTGACGGTGTCTTTGTATTCGTAAAATATTGTGCATAGACTTACTAAGAAGAATAAAATGAGAGGGGCAAGTAGAGAGAGAATGTGAGAGGGTGGAGAGAGGAGGGAGGGATGGTGGTGGAGTGTGGAGTGTGAGGGGGGGGGGGGGAAAGATTTGAGTGTGGTGGGTGAGAAATGGGAGGACATGGGAGGGGGGTGAAAGGGCAGAGTGAACGTGTGACCTGCGTGAGACTATAAGGTGTTCCGCCATGACCTCGTCCTCCTCCTTCCTGTGAGCCTTGAAGCTGTCTGACAACTTGGTGATGGAGGCCAGCAGAATCCCATTGATGGTTCGAGCCTTCTCCATATCACTGTCCACCTGCACACAACAACATCAACACAGAGAACCTCGTATCAGCTCACCCAGCATTAGTGACCCACCAAACTCATCTCAAGGAGCACTGGTGATAGATGGGTAGTACTGGACATGGATGGAAGTGGTGAACACAACATTTGTGTCTGTCATCCTCTTGTGCCTCTGCCTTGGCTAACCTAGCAGTCACACCCACAGTGCTATCCTGAGGCCCAGGCCTGTCTGTGTGGCTCGGGTCAAGCACAGAGGAGTTCTACTAAAAGGCCATCCTCCCTCTCAGACCAGCCTTTCATGCTCTCACAGAGCCAGCCCCCAGCCTTAGATCAGGCAGCTGAACTCTGGCACATCAGAGCACAGCAATCACCCTCCAAAGGTCAGGCCTAACCGCCTGGCATTTTGAAGCAGGCACTCGATAAACGCGCCATTAGTGTGGCACTGCACGACATCGAGGCCCCCTCACATGGGACATAACACAGGTGTGACTGTTATATCGCTCCACATGACAATAACATCAGGTACTATAAAGAGGGATGAGAGGAGAGTGAAAACACGATGCCCTCGAGCAAGCAAGAATCCTTTCAGAGAGAATGAAATGGTTTGTGACTCACCACTAAGATCTCCTCATGCAGTGACTGAACCTTCAGCTCAAACGCCTCCTTCACCTCCACCAGCTCCCTGTCATGGAAAGTCCTGGAAAGAACAAAAATGTAGGGCAACAGAATGAGTGTTCACGTATCTCGTAGTTTATTGGCTGGATGTAAAATGTATATCTGAATGTGCGTGTGCCAGGGTTGCCTTTTGGGTGAAATAAATCTTACTTTTGTTCGACCAGTTCCTGGCATTTGTTGATCTCTTCCTTCAACTGCTCCTTACATTGAGTTTCAGCAACAGTCAGTCTTCCAATATTATGCTCTAATTGGGCGATGTTCTGAGCACACAATGTTTGAAGTAAAAAGCGTTACGTGACAGAAACACCACACATCTCCCATCAAACACACAACTCTTATGTCCTGAACTCAGAAGGATGTTACACCAACGTACGTTTTGGAGCTCGGTAACCCTGTCCTCGTTATCCAGCACCTCAGAGTTGACCACGTCCAGCGCTTTGCGGATCTTTGCATTGTTTTTCTTCTGCTCGCTGATTACAGTGATGCTTTCCTCCACCTGGAGAACCACGACAAAAGATTGAGGCAGGACTTGGAGTGGGAATGTGTGTTCCATTACATTTAGTCATTTAGCAGACGCCCTTATCCAGAGCGACTTACAGTAATACAGGGACATCCCCCCCCCCCCCAGACCCACAGCCATAAGACATTCCTCCAGCCCACCACCACTTACAACTGTTAGGGATATCAATGAGAGGATTGGCTGAGGCTACAACTGGAGTTGAGGACAGACTTTTGATCGATGGTTTGACCTCTAGGGTTATGAGCCCTGATACCAGCAGAATCAGCATCAACATTTTAGGCAGTGAATCATGTGACAGTCAGACAGATCTCTGTCTGGACCTCTTTCTGGAGGTTCTCCTTGGTCTCGTTGAAGATGAGCCTCTCTTGAACCATGTCCTGCTCCAGCTCCAGCCTGGTCTCCTCCACAGCAGAGATCTTGTCCCTCACATCTTGGGCTTTGTTCAGGGTCTCGTTGAGGATGATGTGTTTGTTGGCCTTCTCAGAGAGCTGGAAGTTCAGCTGGTCGATCACCTCCTCGTGAAGGCCCTTCACCAGTTCACGCTCAGGACTGGAGACAGATATCCACAAAGTATATACAAACAGAACTAACTGAGTTATTGACAATTAAAATATATATATTAACCAGTTTATGCTAGCTGTTATCCTTTCTAGATGGGATATGTGATCTGGAGTAAAAAAAAAATTGCTGATTGAGTCAGAGATAAAGTGAGGGAGTGAGTGATTGTCTCATCTTACAACAGAATTGCGTTCTGGTTTACTAGTAATTCGTGTTTTTTCTCCTTAGATTCTGTTTCTTGAAGTATGCTGTTCAGTTCTTCCTGCAGCTGGAGGATCTGGGCAGCGTTGCTGTCTCGGGCGGCCGCCACACCCGCTGGTAGGAAGGAGAGACAACAGTAGGCTGTGTGTGTCTGTGCAAGCTTTGAAAATCTGAAATCTAGATAGTTTCATACCTGCAATCTCCTCACTGACGCTAACACGCATGTTTTGGACCTGGTGTCGTATTTTACTAGTCTCAATTGTCTCCACCTCCAGCCTCTCATGCGCCGATCGCCTGCAGTCTTCCTGAATGATACCCATATGAATACGTTAATTGTTTTTATTATGTAGGTTCAGTTCACACTGAGTTATGGTCGGTATTAAAACCCCAAATGCTTAGCCTAGAATAGATCAACACATCGGATTAGAAGCCTAATCATGTCGTACTAGTTCAGTGATGGAAGCAGCTATCTCCTTCAGGTGCTGACTGGCTTCTGGACTAAACGGAACACCTTCGTCCTTCAACAGCTTATCTGGCAATAAAACATAACATAATGTAAACTATAACGTTTTTTTATTGTATCAAACAGACCTACTATATTGGTAAAATAACTCCAGTTTAGCCATTTTAGGCAATATTCACTAAATCACGCCACCGGGTTTGACTGAGGGTTTTGTGCAAAGTTTATTTTTAATTTTCTATTCACTTCACATCCTTCGACCTCAGCCTAGAACGAATGCAACAGTAAGAATGCCGTGGTGAAGCAAGCGAACAGTATTTTTTCTTACCCAATTCGCCCAAATGCTCCAATGCAATTTGGACTGCGGGAAAGTCTGGGACAAGACAAGATGCCATAGCAAATATAGAAAGACTGTGTCAATTTCTCCAAACGAACGCGCCGACTCTTCGTAATATTTTAGCTACGTTTTTCTTCAAAGTTTTAACTTCCAGCCATCATTAACGTTACTGTGTATGGGTTGGCATGGTAACACATGAGCACGAGCTGAAAGCGAGAGTGCACACCTGCTCAGCTCAAGTTTCACCTAAAGTTTGAGTGCTTTGTTATGTGCTGAAGTCTATAAAAAAAGTCGCCTTATAATATTTTAATGACATACGGAAATGGTAATTGCGGTTTATTATAGATTTATTTTCGTGGAGGACTAGATCTGCATAAAGGACTGTTCTTCTCGTGCATAAAAATCACACGGTCTCAAGACACTTAACATCTCATAGACAGGCATATCACAAAACGCTTTCGTCCCACCTGCCTATAATTGGATACAGTGTGTAGCATACAGTAGGACAGGTGGTGGGGTCCTGGGTCCATACTCTATTTATTGAGTTTCACCCCATTTCAGTTCAATAACGAACTGACTGTCCAAAGGAATGCAAATGAACTCTCGAATTGATTGGAGTTTAGATGGAATTGACCCCCGTGGCAAGCCCTGAAGGACATGCCAGTGCATTGGCGCTGGTTATTGGCAGTTGTACCGTCGTCCTTTTCCTGCAGGGGGCAGTGTTGGTCCGACAGCCTGAGCTCGAAGACCGTGGCTTTGGTTCATCCTGTAGCGGTATGTGTGTCGGATCTAGCCTGGCTAGTAGGGAACGAGAGGACTCGTAGCTGCATTGTTGCTATTGATTTTCTCACCACAGATCCCAGGAAATATCTGGTGTTTTTATCCTCCTTTAAACCCTCCAGCTGCAGGGATGGTGTTTCGTATACTGGCCCAGACCACTGGGACAACAAACACACAGACGTGGTAGAACAGAAGGAGAAATTACATTCTGGTTTAGCGTACAGCACTTTGTGCATCGTCACCATGGGAATGGATTTACCGGACACATTGATGACTCTCAGCCACAGTCTGGTAATAGTTGTCAACGTTACTCATACGAACCAACAGAGTTCTTAGCACAGTGTGGTGACCTTCTGTTGTGGAGTTATTTGACCATAGAGAGCAGCTGGCCTTTTAAAGCAGTGATAAAGAGGCTCAGCAACAGACAAACACCACACAAGAGACCTGGGCTTAACACCCATCGGAGGGGGGTGTGTGTGTACATTTTAAGCGGAGAAAGGGAAAGAGTGTCCGTTTTGTGTGTGGGAATATGGTGGAATGGGGGGGGGGGGGTCAGGCGGCATTTTTGAAACGTGTATAGTGTGTATGTGTGGTGTGTACAGTGCAAGGATGGTCTTTTCTCCAGCCTATTAATTCCTAGCACAGCTCCATCACAACTTATTTTGAGAGTTGTGATGCTAACAGCCGTCCCTCTAAAGCAGGAGTCTCCGAGGGCTAACAGCAGGTCTCTGAAGCCCACAGGCTGTGAGACGGACACCCCAAACTAGCCCTCCTCTCAAACACACTCATACCAGCCAAGATGGAGCCAACTATCTCACAGAACTGCCCTTTAGGAAGCCTTAGCAGAGTCTTGTAGTTTCATACAAATCCATCATCGGGGAATGACAATCATTTTCTCTCTCTTTTTCTTTCTCTCTCTGTCTCTCTGTCTCTCTGTCTCTGTCTCTTTGTCTCTCTCGCTCTCTCGCTCTCTCGCTCTCTCGCTCTCTCGCTCTCTCGCTCTCTCGCTCTCTCGCTCTCTCGCTCTCTCGCTCTCGCTCTCGCTCTCGCTCTCTCTCTCGCTCTCTCTCTCGCTCTCTCTCTCGCTCTCTCTCTCACTCTCTCTCTTGCTCTCGCTCTCTCTCTCTCATCACCCCCTCCCCCCTGTATACTGGGCTCTCTAACAAACTCCCTTCTCAGATGACAGCATTTAGCGCAGGACGTTTTAGCCGATGTCGTCCCTTGACCTTCGCCGGCGATGAGACACGCGTTCCTTTCCCTTCTCTGTGTGTGCCAGGGTTGGAAGCCAAGCGGCCACTCATGCCTGGGTGGGGTGTCGGGTGTCAGGCATGACGGAGCCCTGGCGCTGAGGTCTGGAGAGCTCATTATGAGGCTTGATTGTGCATAATAAAACAGGTAGGGGAAGGTTTAAGTATATGCATGTGCCGATCTAGGACGCTATCTCGTTACGGGCCCTCCACGTGCATAATTCATCTCTAATCTTTAATTTATCTCAAGGTCAAGTACCCCAGGCCAGAAACAAGAGCTCATTCACCATTTCCTTTCTGCCTCACAGCTTCAGTGTTTTAATGCTAGCTACTTGCTACCCATTTTGGTTGTTAGCTAACTAGCATCTGGCGGTTTATCACAGCACTAACTAAAAACAGCTAGCTCTGGCTAATGTTGGCTACTCCTGCGTTCTAGTCCTGCAATCTGACTGCTGTAGAGTTGTTTTTACCAAGAGCAAGAGCCTGCTTTCCATTTTCAATTTACTAATCCCTGTCTGGTACACAAGCCATTTGTGTTACCTTAACTATCCTAGCTTGTCATCTTTTTTCGTTTGTTAAGCCCCTGTGCATTCCTCCAGTTATTGTCAATGAACAACTTGCTTCTTTCCGACACAGACTTCTGTGAACATTGTTGTGTGTTTGTTTGTCAGTGGCCGTGAGATCAGCTTGATTGTTGCAGCTGTATAACGGACTGTGTAGCGCAGACTCTGCAGCCATGGCTAGCTATTGTGAGGAATCAAAGCTTCTTCTTATGTTCCTCGATGCTCATGGTCATGTAGCTATTGGGTGTTCAGATTGTGTATGTTGTACAGAATCCAGTTGAAATGCTGTTAGAGAGGATCACATATCCTGTATTCTGGAGGTTTTGCTGCAGGCCTGTTCTTTGGTTCTTCATGTATAAAAGCCTGATGGGATGTGCTGTGGATGTACCAGAGAAGCGCTGCATCGACCCGCACAGTCAATCATTCCCAGGGTGCATTGCAGCTGACATTCTCTGGTTGTGTGATCGATCTGAATAAAAGATTATAGAGAGCAGCATCTGTGAGTCAGACCGGAGCACAGAGACGAGACTACAGCCAAGCTGTCAGCCTCTCTCGTTCCCATCTGCCTGCTACAATAGTCCTGCACTGTGCTGCAGCAGTCAGCCCCTCACACTGATCACTCTGCCAGCTCACACAAGCACACACAACCACACAGAACCACATGCACATGCACAAACACCCAGGCGCACACACACACACACACACACACACACGTCCATCTGTCTGTCTTCAACCACTGAAAGATTGAAGTTTTCCTCCTCTCCTCACAGCGCTCCTGCTTAATGAGATCAGCAGAGCGACAAAGAGAAGAAAGGCTGGCTGGAAACATTGATTATGAAAACAGTCAGAATGGGCCCAATTAGCATGGCCACAAGGCCTCAGCTGCAGCCTGTCACAGTGAAGGCATGTGCACACAAAGGTCAAGCTCATAGGAGGAATATTAAACGGACGACTTCACGTCTACGATTCAATCTACCCCTGCTTTATATAAATTGCATATGTTGCGCGTCATGGCAGATTAATGTCGCTTTCTTTGCAGCTCGTAATAAGAAGTAATCTGTAAGGGTGTCTAGCCAGTGGATTTAAATGTGGGGGAATGTCCCTGTACTTACTGTAAGTCGCTCTGGATAAGAGCGTCTGCTAAAAGAGGTACAGAGCAAAGGTACAGAACAACTACAACACTGTCCTCTGGAGTCTTATTGTCGGTGAAGTAAAGATGAAGTAAAGGTTCTTGGAAAGACTTTATGTAAGAGGGGAACATTAGTCTTCAATGTAAACTCCACTGTGCAGTGTGTTTTCACTTCCTATTTCTATTCCCTTACAAAACCCTAACCCAAAAGACCCTTTTTTTCTTGCTCCATTTTTGATACCTGCATCAGACCACCGGTATCCAGATAATAACCAACAAACGACTGGGTTGTCGACTGCAGAGGAAGGTGTGGAGCTGCTCGTCTCCTGTGTCAGCACTCGCTCCTTCATCTGATCGCCTCCTGTCCAGTCAGAATCATTTATACTTCCCGGTGGAACCATTTATTGGTCAAGAAAGGTTTCAGGCGGAACTCTTGATGGATGAAATGGTTCTACCTTTGCGCTTGTGTGCAAGCAGATGTGTACATTCATCTATGTGTGTGTGTGTGCTGGGGGAGAGACTGCTGAGGCAGACAGCCCCCATTACTACTTCCTCTCCACCTACACTGTTCCAGTGTTTGTATTGATTGTATTGTACTAAAGTGTCTGGACCAGGAGGATGAATACTTGCTGCTTAGACAACATCCTCTCCTTCTCTGTCTAACTCTCTCACAATATCTCTCTTTCTCTTTCCTCATCATCCATTGGGCTACAGGTTTCTAATTACTATGCCCCCCACCACCCAAAACCCACTGATCCTATAAGCCTGCCAACAGCCCCCTCCCCTGCACCCGCCCACTCCCATTCTCACCTGATCCATTATTGAGTTGTTACTGGGGAGTGAGGTCTGCATAAAACATGATGCTGGGGTTAATACTGCACCAACTATAAATGCCACATTCCTTGGTAGGGAGACACTCAAGAACTGAATGGGTGTGAGGGTGTTTTTGTGGATGACACACATCTGTGATACTCCCCCCCCCCCCCCCCCCCCCCCCAGTCCTAAACTGTGCAGGCTAATAGAGGGCTGTGGAGAGTCTTCGGAGGCTGAAGCTGCTGAACCCCAGGCAGCAGAGGCAATCTATCACTTTTCTTTCTCTCTTTCTATATATATATACACACACACACACACACACACACACATGTATCTCGTTCTCTCTCTCTCTCTCTATATATATATATATATATATATATATATATATATACATACTTTAATATAGAGCTACCTCTCTCCATCTATATTTCTCTCTTGTTCTCTCCCTCCATCTTGCATCTTCTTTATTCCTCGCACTCACCCCTCTTCCTTTTTAAAATGTCCAGTTGGATGCTCTTTCTCTTCCTGAACCGTCTCTGCGTCTCCATTTTCTCTCACAACTACCCTCTATCCATCTTTTCAGCTATCTTCTCCTCCCTGTCTCTCCTCTCTCTGTGCTTCTTCCTCTCTCTCCTAACCTCCCCCCTCTACCACCCTTCCCACCCCTCTTCCCTCCCCTCTCTGAGGGACTGATGTGGGTACCTGATTCCAGCATCTTGGCTGACCAGGAAACTCATTGATCCCTGTTCTATTCCACTTGACTGCTTTAATACACTGTTAAGTAGGCTCCTCTCTCCCCTCTTCTCATGTCCTCATCCACCCAGACAGACCCAGAGGCTTGGGATATACACCACAAAATCACAACACAATTCCCCTCTTAACGAGTGTGTGAGTGTGAGTGTGTGTGCGTGGCCGGCAGTGTGGTCGGTTGGTGTTCAGAAGCGAGCAGGGTACAGATTTATGGAGCAGCTTTATAAGGAGTGGAAGGAGTGCTGACACAGTGATGCTGGGGTCTCCCCGGGACGTTGGCAGGGGCACAGCAGCAGTAAATTCTTGGATGTTTTAGAGCTTTTTCTGTCTCATTGTCCTGTCACAACCCTGGCACTACAGATGACCCTGTCTGTGTCCCAGACACCCCATCTCCCCCTCCCCTCCTCCTCACCTCCTGGGGAAAAAGAGCTCTGAATGCAGGTAAAGGAAATCACTCTTTCTCCACAGCCAAACTGCCTGCCTGCCTGCCTGCCTGCCTGCCTGCCTGCCTGCCTGCCTGCCTGCCTGCCTGCCTGCCTGCCTGCCTGCCTGCCTGCCTGCCTGCCTGCCTGCCTGCCTGCCTGCCTGCCTGCCTGCCTTCCTTCCTATGTCCATGTGTCTGTCTGTTTTGGCTACTCAGAAACACCTAATCTATTTGTATCGCTGAGTCAGGCTGCATCTTGGGACATCAATCACAGAGGAAATCGACTCGCCTGGGCTGTGGGCTCATTTCCATCCCTCTGGTTCACCCTGGACCTTACCTCTGGCATCAGATCATCTGGTATCAGCCTTCCACTGATCGCCTCTGGATAACTTGCTCTCCTCTTAGACTCTTCTTCTCCTCTCTGTCTCCAACTGTTGTCTTCCTGTTCCTGTCTTGTTTTCGTTTCCGTAGATCAGCCTTCCTGTTCACAGGACTCTGGGGCTTCCCAGAGCTGACGAGCTGACCAGCTGAGAGAGAGAGAGAGAGAGAGAGAGAGAAGGAGAGATGGGTAACGGGAGAGTGAGAGAGACAGAAGATTAAGAGAGAGAGGTGGAGAGGGAGAGGCATGGACATAATGAGAGAAAGACGGGCGAGACGAATGTCTGTCAGCTCTCGAGGCTTTGGCCTTCAGTTGACAATAGGGCTGTCTGATTGGTCAGACAGCTTTCGTGGTCATCCTGTCTCCCAGGCGTGGCTGCTGGAATAGAGAGTGGCTGTTAAAAGCAAACAATATCACTCTCTCTCCATCAGGAGGAGACCGACCGCCACAGAGGGTTGTTCTCAGGATGGAGGCTGTGTGTGTTTGTGTGTGTGTGTGTGTGTGTTACCACAGCCTAACTCTTTTAAATCTCAGCTATGGTCTTTGTTTACATGGACCTCCCTCCCTCCCTCCCTCCCTCCCTCCCTCCCTCCCTCCCTCCCTCCCTCCCTCCCTCCCTCCCTCCCTCCCTCCCTCCCTCCCTCCCTCCCTCCCTCCCTCCCTCCCTCCCTCCCTCCCTCCCTCCCTCCCTCCCTCCCTCCCTCCCTCCCTCCCTCCCTCCCTCCCTCCCTCCCTCCCTCCCTCCCCCCCTCCTTCCCTCCCCCCCCTCCGGCTGCTACAGTACACACAACAGGCACAGGTTGGTTTGTAGGGAAGTATTGAACCGACATAAGCTTGATTATATTTACTGTGTTTAAAAAAAAAAAAATCTATCAGGCCATAACATAATATCCTACTATCCTTTGGAAATGTCTGTTCATTGATCTCAGGAGGGATTATTGATTGATGATGAGTAAGAAGATCAAGCATCACAAGAGGACAACCGAGAAGAAAAAAGGGTCTGGGGTTGCAGTTAATAGAGAACCACCATTAAGCTTACATCATTTCCTGCTGTTGACAAGTCAAATGTGAATCAGAAGAGGAATGTGACTCATTACACTACAGATAAACCTAACAGTCTGACTAATGTGTCTGACAACAGTGGCTCAGGCCCTCGCGGGGCTAAATCTCATTGGTTGGAGGTTGAAGCACATCCCTCAAGGCAAAATAGCGTTCGATAATTTTCAATTATTTTGAGATTGATGAGGAAATCTCCTTTGTCTAATGCAGTTCCCCCTGTCTGCCCTCTCTTGTGTGTTGCTGTATGGTTCTCAGGCTCTCTGTAGTGCTGAGCCTGCCATGAGAGCTCTTGGTTAGATCATCACATTTGTAAGGTTTTCTCTGGTAAAACCCTTCTGTTGTCTGTGACTGGCAGCTCTGAGGAGCTTGTCCCCAGCGGGAAGAGGACTGTTGGAGAAACAAAGACCACTGTACCTCTGTGATGAGTCACTTTGGCAATGTCATTTTATACATACTTGTAACAGCTTTTATCTTTGTGTGTGTGTGTGTGTGAGCCCTCCCAGCCCTCCCAGACTCCCAGCCCTCCCAGACTCCCAGCCCTCCCAGACTCCCAGCCCTCCCAGCCTCCCAGCCCTCCCAGACTCCCAGCCCTCCCAGACCGCCAGGGCAACCTCTTTGCTCAAATCTTTAAGATGAAAATTGTGTTTTGCAATGGGTGGAATTTGGGTGTTAGAACATCAAGTGTCTCCTACCTCCTCATGTGGAAGTATTTTGGCCTCAGCCCCCCCCAGACTTTCGGCCACCTTCCCCATAAACTAACCAGACATACACCCCCCCCCCCCCCTCTCAGCGTCCCTCTGCCCATCAGTCTCCACAATCACCAGTTCTGTTATTAGTTTTAAACGAACCTTGTCGATGCTGCCGTCTCCCGCTGACAGTCAGTCGGGCCCTGTGGGGAGAGGTCCCTCCCAGAGACCCAGACACACACGGGCCTCTCTGTTTACCCACAGATAACAATCTGATCGGCTCAGGTGCCCTAGGTGCTCGCTCACGCTCCTCAATTGGATTTAAAACATTTCAGCTGTGAAAGCTGGCATCAACTCACCCTGGCCTCAACTTCACTTTCTTCCTCTGCTCTCCTCTGCTCTCCTCCTCTCACTATTAACATATGCTGTTGAGCAGAAATATCAACTGACCCACATGACCAACATGGAGCCGACTAAAATTCTTCTTAAGATCTGTGAACACAAGTTGAACTGAATTCAGCCACCAGATGGCAGAATGGGACTGGAAGATCAGTTGTGTGAGCTGCAGAACAAGCAGTGGGTGGAGATGCTAATAGAAAAGATCCAGAACCCCCCACTGTGATGCAGCTGAATGAAGAAATGAATGAATTAATAATAACCCTTCTCATTTTGGTGCGCATTGTAAATTTGAGTCTTTTTCAACTAAAAAAGCTTAACAATGCATGACGCTTATTTTATCTCCAGCCATCCATCCATTCATCCAGCTAGCCTCTGCATCCCTGTGTGTGTGTGCACTCCTTCAACTCAACAGAGGTGTCTGACTGCTGCTGGGTACAGGATGTGATCAGGTGTATCACACGCTGTGGATGAAGTCACCTGCCCTCCTCTAGCTAGGGATCCACAGATACAGCAGCCCAGCTGCACCATCAGGATCACGGCTAGATACAGTGTACCAGCGCTGCAATCAGCCAGGTCACTGCCTGTTAGGTCTGTCATTTGTAATCCACCTGACATCCTAGTGGTAGATACTGTATGTGAGGCCTATGCTGCTAACCGACTAGAAGGTAAATAACGAGAAGGTCACTCAAAATATTACAATATATTACATAAAACATGTTTTATCTACTTCAAATTGCCTAGAGCCTGAGTTAAGCCAATATTTTGTTATATCATATATAATCAAAACAATTTTGCTGTTCAGCATTGAGGTCCATCCACTGAACCAGTCCAGGATTTCACCAGAACTTTCCACATAGCATTGAGCCCATTGGTCTAACTGCAAATGTTCCAGTCATGACAAGCTCAACTGAACCCTCACAAACAGAGACTGATGAGTTGGTGCTGCTGTACCAGAGAGAGAGTTTATCAGAGGAGAAGAACAAGAAATCTCTCTCCTTCCCTACCTCTCTTTCTTCCTCTCTCTCTCGCTCTCTCTCTCTCTCTCGCTCTCCTGCTGACACCTTGTCCGTGCTCTGTTTCCAAACACGGCTTGTTTTGAGAAACAGGCTGGGAGGCCTCATCTCACCGGCTGTGCCCGGGAATGGAAATGCTTACCTTGCAAGGTGTCAATAACTCTGGGAATTTCTCTGGAGAGAGAAAGAGAGAGAGGTGAGAGAGAGACAGAGCGAAGCAAACATTCCTCATCTAATAAGCCTCTGTGTTTCCCTGGGAGGGAAGGCAGGGAAACACACTTATCGCATCTTTCGGAGCCATAGAGTATTATCTTCGGCATAATGGTTTGATTACGTTGAACAGTGTTCAGCGCGTGTCCCCTTGTAAACGCACAGGAAGAAGCACAACAGACAGCTGGGCTCGTACAGCTGCTGTCAGAGATTTCCTGCACCGCTGACACATGCTCTCATCCACTCTCAGCCACACGCATGTGAGCACACACGCACACTGATGCACACACACACACACACACACCCACATGCACAGACACACACCCACATGCACAGACACACACCCACATGCACAGACACACACCCACATGCACAGACACACACACACATGCACAGACACACACACACATGCACAGACACACACACACAGGCACAGACACACACACACATGCACAGACACACACACGCATAGACACACACACATGCACAGACACACACACACACATGCACAGACACACACACACATGCACACACACACACCCACATGCACACACACACACACACATAGACATGCACACACCACAGACACACACACGCACACAAACCAAACAATATGGTTTTATGGCCACTATAAAAAGGCTGTTGTCCCATCCACACAGTCCCAGTCCAGCAGATTGGCAGCACTCAGGCTTTACTTTGTATTCAGTGCAGCTGTGCGGGGGGATTATCATTTGGCCGTGTTTATTCATTTCAAGCTTTTTTCCACCGGCCTCTTTAAAAAGTAGCCATATAGTTCTGCTGTCACAGGGGAAGAAATAGTTATGAGAATGTCCTCCCCTCCCCTCCTCTCCTCCCCTCGGTGGGCTCAGTGTGTTTACATGTCTCTTCTTCTAACATCACAGACAGTTAAAGTGAATAATGGATCTGCTCCTGTCCCTGAACACCTGGAAGGTGTCTGTGAGTGCATGCTGCCATGTGAGCCCAAGCATGAGTGTCTATGGGAGTGTGATGCACTGTCACTATGAAGCTGATGGATACTGGCGTCACTTTGATCAGCTCTTAACCAGGTCAGGTGAGTGTGTCTGTGTGTGTGTGTGTGTGTGTGTGTGTGTGTGTACATGCGTGGTGGGTCCACCTGCAAGGTGCTGACCTGTCTCACAGTCGACCTGGGGCTGAGAAACAGGCTTCACTGCCTCTCCTCAGCCCAACATGACTGCTTCCTCTGTTGAGGAGAACCTAAAATAGACGGTACTGAAGAAGGAACCATGAACTGCATGTCCCATAATCCCCTGCCCTGGAGTCAGACAGACACTGCAGTACAGATCTCCTACTGTCTGGGTCTCTGTGTGTTTGATTTTCCCTGTCGTCTGGTGTCCAGGGTGGCAATATTTCCCCTGAAAACCCCTCTCTGCTATTCCACAGCTAAGCAATAGAGAGGGAGAGGGGTGGAGAGAGAGAGAGAGAGAGATGGACAGAGAGGGGTGGAGAGAGAGAGAGAGATGGACAGAGAGGGGTGGAGATAGGAGAGAGAGATGGACAGAGAGGGGTGGAGATAGGAGAGAGAGATGGACAGAGAGGGGTGGAGATAGGAGAGAGAGATGGACAGGGAGGGGTGGAGATAGAAGGAGAGAGAGATGGACAGAGAGGGGTGGAGAGAGAAGGAGAGAGAGAGGGGTGGAGAGAGGAGAGAGAGAGAGAGATGGACAGAGAAGGGTGGAGAAAGAAGATGAGAGAGAGATGGACAGAGAAGGGTGGAGAAAGAAGATGAGAGAGATGGACAGAGAGGGGTGGAGAGAAGAGAGAGAGAGAGGGGTGGAGAGAGAGGGGTGGAGAGAGAGGGGGTAGAGAGAGGCAGGCAGGTGGAAAAGCAGAGAGGTAAAGCAATATGTGGACAAAACAAAGCAAAGCAGTAGAGAGGAGCTGTACAGTGGAAGGGATTTAGAGATAGAATCTCAGCACTTCGATGGTCTTGCCCTTGAAATACCTTTTGTATTTTGTATTCATTTAATTTATTGTTTACGTTGGGTCTCCGGGGTGTTTTACAGGCAAACAAGATGACAATTCAGACAAGCTCAACTGTCGACACCCTCAAATCAATTGTGGGTGGTCAAAGTCAGAAGGACAAATAAAAGGATAGAAAACAGAGAGATTGAAAAGAATACAATGACCCAGTCTAGGGCCAGTGTGGGACACTGACAGGAGAGGTGTGAGTGGGGGTGGCAGGGGGCCCCAGGCGACGGTAGTGATGGTCTTAGCCGGAGAGGTAAGCCCGCTGCAGACAGGGCTAGGACTGGGACGAGAGGGAGGCTGGACCCAGCGAGGTGTGACAAGAGAACACCCGGCTGGCAGGCGGAAGAAGAGACCAACTTTTGCAAACTCAAGAGGAGACACGGTGACCTTTTGAAAAAGCGACATCACTTTGCTTTATCTGTTTTCCAGACCCTGTCTCTTGCTCTAACTCTCACACGCTCTCTCCTCCTGCCTCCACTCCTCCTTCCTCTTTCTTTTCAAGTCTGTTCTCTCTGCTTTCCCGCCCTTTACCTTCCCCCATCTACTTGAGGTGCTCTCAACCCCTAACCTCAATACTTCCACCTTTTCTCCTCAGCTTGAGTTGGTTTTTTCCGAATGGCTCCCACAGGATTGAAGACGGCGTCAAATATTTCCCCTTGTTTCTCAAAGACGAAGATGAGAAATGGAGCTAACAGTCAAATAAACCTCCTTCCTAGATAATGAAATAATGAGGTCCCTTGAGAGGCGGGAGAGTGTCTGCTCCTCTCGATCTCTGTTCATCTCTGTCTCTGTTTCGCCATCTTTCTCACTTTATCTCCTCTCCTCCTATCACGTTTGTCAAGAAACCGAATGTTAAAGAGTGCTTGTCATAGTAGCAGTATAGTGTGATAAAAGGGTCTTACCTGGAACATCATAGAGCTGTTTCTAAATGTACCAAGAAGCCGCAGAGTAGCAATTGTATGTTGGGGCTTGGAATGGCAGTTTGATATTGTGTGTGTGTGTGTGTGTGCCTGCATGTGTGAGTGTGAATACAATGGGGTGACAGATCACCTTCACTATGTGAACAAGGTGTTCAAGTGTATGTGTTTGAGAGTGTGAGCGTGTGATAGGGTGAAAGAGAATCTAAGATAAAAATGAACAGACAAAATATGGAGTTAGGAGAGAGAGAGAGAGAGAGGTAGGGCATAGTGGAGGAGGAGGGAGGAGAGAGAGAGAGAGAGGTAGGGCATAGTGGAGGAGGAGGGAGGAGAGAGAGAGAGAGGTAGGGCATAGTGGAGGAGGAGGAGGGAGGTTTTGCTTAATATAGGCCATGAATAAGCAAATGTGTAAATCGATGAAATCAGCCTCTCGTTGCCTTTATGAGTCTGGTCATAAAGCAATCGTTTAAGATTTATGTCGACATAAACAACCTCTCTGGGAGGCAGGGGAGGAGGGGAGGGTAGACAGGCTTGGAGGAGGAGAGACAGGCTGGGAGGAGGGAAGACAGGCTGGGAGCAGGGGAGGAGGGGAGACAGGCTGGGAGCAGGGGAGGAGGGGAGACAGGCTGGGAGGGAGGGGAGGTAAGCAGCGAGGAGGGAGGCAGCCCAAGACTGTTGCTGACCTTTAGTTTAGTGGCTGTCAATTCATCCACCCAGCCCAAAACTGCCAGCGCAAATGTTGGGGGACAAGGGCATTAGTGAGTGTGGTGTTAAAGTGTTAGACCGCACGGGTCATTTCACTGAAACTGACCTCCCTCCCTCCTTCCCTCTCATCCTTCTCTTTCTCTCTCTCCGTCTCACTCTTTTTGGCTCTCCAGAGAAGAGGCAGTGCGGGGGAAGTAGAGGAGCAGGGACCAGATGAGGGGAGGAGAAGAGCATAAAGAAGGAGACTGAAAGAGGGACATTAGGAGTATATCAACTGAGAGAGGAGGGAAGGCCCTTTGCTGTTCTTGTCCTACAGTCCATTTATTAGTTTTTGTTGTTGGAGCGCATTTGTTTTACTACAGTCTACACAACACCATCAAACTCTATTCCCCAAATAAAACCTTCTCTTGCCCCAAAATACCTCTCCCCACCATCAAACTCAGCATGCCTTTCTTCTGGAAGTGCCACAAGGATAGACTGGGATTGTCTGGTTGTCCTGGGTGTCCTTATGATCCTGCATGGCGGAACTTCTAGACATTTATGAAGCCTTAGGTCACCGTGGGAACAGTGCAGTTATAGATGCCATAAAGTAGGACCAGACGCTGTGAGACACGCCTTGATGAGTTTCCTTGAGACAGAGAGGAGGAGGAGGGGGAGGGAGGGAGGGACGAGGAAGAGGGAGGCGGGAGGAGGATGAGGAGGAAGGATGGGAAGGAATTTGATTTTTGGGAGAGAGGAGAGAGGAGAGAGGAGTCAGACTGGTGAACAGTGTTCCGGAACTCTCTGTGAGTGTTGCTGTGAGACTGCTTTGGTCAGAGGAGTCAGTCTGGACAGGAGCAGTAGAGAGGTTATTGATATGCACACTGTGTACTCGCACACACACACACACACACTCTCTCTATCACAAACACACACACGCAAACAGAAACGCGCTTTCATGTTATCAGCAAAAACAAGTGAGTCGGTGAGAGGAAATAGATGAGGGAAGGGGGGGGGGGGGCAGGATGGTGAGAAGTGGGGTGGTGGAGGGGAGGGGGAGGAGGGGGAGGAGGGCGCTCCACGGAAGTGGGGAAAGTGTTGCGTTACAGTGCAATTGAAGTTTTAATGGTGGGCTGTTGAACTTTGATCTGTGTGCCAGACCCGGAACTGGAGCGGAGCTGGGAGATCAAGGCCCTCTCGCTGAGAGAGGAAACCACCTGATGCTGGAGGGGGAGGGGGGCGGAGGGAGGTAGGGAGGGGGTGGGAGTGTGGCAGATGGGAGGGGCGGGTGGGGGGGGGGGGGGGTGTAGGGAAGGAAATAGAGAAGAGGGGAGGGGGGTCTAGACTTGAAGTGAGAAAAAGAGGAGCTGGATCGTATGTTTGGAGGTGAGGATATTTAAACCTTCCATCTGCTGAAGCGTTACAACCGTTGCTGAAACAGTGACCTGTTTCAAACGAGCCAACACCCCCCCCCCAACTGACATGAACGGATCTCCAATATCATAATCGCTCGAGAAATGAGTTCCTAGAGCAGCGCAGCCACGCAGGGTGACGCCTCACACCTCCTACCTTTCAATTCAACGTTCCTCATTGATCCTCCACTATTCTCGGCCCCGGACTGTAAATATGCTGCCACCAGCGATCCGGTGACAAGGACCAGAAGCCACAGCTGCCCGCCTCCTGTCACACAGACTCATTTCTGGTCATTGGATATCTCTCATGGATATTTCATGTGCTTCCTTAATCCAGTGTGCTGCTTGTTCGGCGGTATTGGCGTATCTGTGCGGCCGCGACCGGTTCGCCCGGGGAACAGGAAATGAGCGTTTCAATGTAAAGCAGGTCAGGATGGAGTTTCATTGGGAGCCTTGGTTAGGTGATGTGCACATCTCAAGGGCAAGGTCGTGAAGGTCCTTAAGTAGACGCAGATACTTGCTCGCGCACACGCACACAAATACGCATGCGCACGCACACGCACACGCGCACACACGCATCAATTGAATAGATTGCATGCTTTACAGGAAGCCTTCACACCCTCTGAACAGAAAACAACAGGACTGAAGACTGACATGGGTTTGAGCTCGTGTAATAATTGAACAGGTCTCTGAAGCTTTGGGGAATTCACAGGCTTCAGTCTTCCTAAACGAAACTGAAACATTTTAGCGAAGAACGATTCCAACTCAACTCAAAGAGGAGATGAGTGTGGGTGAGAACACAGTCAGCCAACCAATAACAGCTTGAAGACCGTTTCATGTCTTGGTGCTTCATATTCTCTTTGCAAACACCACTAGCTCTGAAGCAGTAGCAGCACAGTACATCCCTAGCAAGTGTATGAGAAGCAGTGATAACAGAGAGATAGAGAGAGACAGGGAGGGAGGGAGGGAGAGAGAAGGGAGAGAGAAGGGAGAGAGCTTTCTTCTGGCTCTGAGAGAAGCAACTTTGGCAATCCTAATAGCTAAGAGGACGTGCTGTAGCCAGGCTGAAACATGTCCCATTATCAAACTACCAGTCATAGACTCTGAGTGAGGACAGTACTCTAACTTCTCCTACAATCATAGCAACTGGCACTTAACGTTGCCTGCCACTGCAGCGCCATAGATATAAACTGCAGAAATTGGTTGGCGCTTCCAGATCCAAAATGGCTTTCTTGTTTAGAGATGGTGTGTGATACCTACATATCAGTCTACCTTCCTCATCTTCTCTATACTCCCTTTGCCTCTCCTCTCCTCCCCTCCTCTTGTCTGCAGACGGCAGTGGTGCTCTCCTGCTACCTACATCTGAGTCCCAGGGGGTTCTGGGAGCAGGAAGTCGCACCCCACTAACCCATTTGGTTGTCCCACCGACAGTGCTTTTAAAAAATGCATTTCTTTATTGTTTTAAAATAGCCTTTTTTCCCCCCCACCCGGACAACAACAAAGAACAGAAGCGTCAGAGATGGACAAAGAAAGAAAGCTCTCAGAAGAGGCTTTTGTTTTTCTAAGAGGTTCTGTTTCAGGAATCGAGGTCAGATGACCCACTTAGCAGGTTACCCAACAGGCCGGGTTCCAGAGTGCTACTGAGGAGGTACCGTGTGCTCCGCAGAACCAGGCACAACTAGGCCTACAAGATGAATGGCCTTGGTGGAACAATTGCTTCTCTACAGAGAGCAGAGAGTGAAAGAGGTTACGAGGACTGGAAATACACTCGCACTGTGTGAACCATCTCTGCTCGTGGACAAGGTCTGTATATTGTGTCCAATATAGGTCATGTTGTACCAACATGACACAACTTCATGAATGCCTTTCTCATGGAACATTTCAAATCATAAATCTGTGCAAGGACCCCCCCCACCACCACACACACCCCAGTCCTGAATATGAGATGCAGTGGTCACACTCAGTCTCTCGGTCATCTGCAAACCAAATTTGCTGAATAATCAAACTAAATCATAGCTCCAAATATCCACCATGCACCTGCCCAGGAGACCGTGCACCTCTCAAGGGAGGCCTCTGTCTCGTTTCACATGAAATATGTCCGTAACGTTCCCCCAGGCCATTTTGAATGCAGGAATACTGCACCGACCGACATTGTTGACACACTGTCGACAGCGTTCTGTAACACACACAAAAAAGTCCATAAGGCAGAAACACAAAATAAAATAAAAGATACCCTCGGCAGATGTCTAGTCTAGTGTCTCTTGTGAGTGACTCTTGGGGACTGAACTAGGAGTGGTTTTCTGATTGTAATCCTCCCAGCTGATGAGGCTTCTCCTTCTGGCCTGCCTCCCCTGCCTCCCTGCCTCCCAGCCTCCCAGCCCAGATCAGGCCTTCTACACAGGTCAAGGCTGAGAGGAGTGGTCTTCTACACAGTGGGCATCTCAGAACCCAGGAGAAATGCTCCTTGTGCTGTTGACATAAAGCCAGACCCAGAAACAAATTAAACCTCAAAATAAAAACCTCAGATATTGAGGGCAAGGCTAGGCTAGATGCCAGGGGTTGGGGTTACAGACTTAAAAGGCTTGGGAGCTAATGCTTCCAGGTTAAGGGTCAGTAATTGGGGCTAGAACTAAAGCCTAGAAGCTAGACGCATGTAGTCCTGGGACGTGGTTAATGATTTATGCTTGGTAGGCAGAGTCGCAGACCAGGTATCGTCCTGGGAACCAGGTCAGAACATAGGAAAAACATTTGTCTCCATCCTACAGTTTATAAGACGACTTAAAGCTACCAGTCAAGCACACACAGTTAACACCTGGGCCTTGCGAGACGTATGACAGAGTCCGTCAAGTGTCTTAACTGCCATAAAGAGCGTCTGGTCCATCGGGGCCGTTAGATTTATCCCTGGGCCCAGCAGTCCAGCTCTGAAGCATTGATTGGTCTGTGTGCCTCATCACAATGGTGCTGTATTGATTGGGGCTGCGTGGAGTGTGATAGAAGACTGGGCTGCCTCTCTCTGAGATGGACACTAATGAAAGCTGCTCCCTGTCAGTACCGTGCGCTTTGTCTGCTGGACTGGAGCTTCATCTCTTTTATGATCCAGAGAGAGAGGGGATGCACACACACACACACACACACACACACACCAAGAGCACACGATGCACATAGACACTCCCAGCTGTGATTGGCTCTCAGCATGATTTGGTGGAGATGGAGGAGTGTGTGTGAAGGAGCTGCTGAGTGGTTGATTGTGGAGAGGCGTCGGAGCCCTGCGATGATGGTGATGCACTTCAGTCTGCCAACACACCCAGATACACAACCACCACGCTCCTGTTTCCCCTCACTATGAGAGGAAAACCTGATCAAGGATTCACCCTGCGGGGGACAACAGAAAACGTACACCCATTGATCCATACAAACGAACACATTATCTACCTCTTACGAAACTGCGATCCCCGATGTGGTCTATGCAGACACCTGATGTTAAAGTGTCACCGCCCGTGTGTGTGTGTGTGTGTGTGTGTGTGTGTGTGTGTGTGTGTGTGTGTGTGTGTGTGTGT
>NC_140363.1:16282500-16415000 GCF_054491055.1 Hypomesus nipponensis
GGGGAGGCCTACAGCCACTCCCCAGAATCCCACTGAGAGCCTCTCAACCTACACGTAAGTGCCTCCATCCCAAGTGCAGCGGACAGTGTTTATCATTCCCTCCACCTTGCCATACAGCCACTGTTGATGGATTAGAGAGACTGGCTCAAGAGCCTCTGTGCAGATGACAGGTCCCCCCCCCCCCTACATCCGGAGACAACTCGGCTAACATGTTCTGCATCCTCGGATTCAGGAGTGTTTTTTTCCAACATGTATTTTTCATGTGTTTTTGTGTGCTTCAGGTCCCTAAGGTTATAAGTTCAAACTCGAGAGGTAACCTGCCCTCAGGAGATGGAGGGGTGGGGGAGGGAGGGGATAGTCAGACAGACAGGTGGAGAGGACGCTGTTTAAGGAAACATCTGCTTGGCTGACTGGAATCAGAGAGGGAGAGTAGGATGGAGAGAGGGAAGTGTAAGGAGAGACAGACAGAGAGAGAGAGAGAGCAGGAGCGAGGGAGGGAGGGAGGGAGGGAGGGAGGGAGGGAGGGAGGGAGGGTGGGTGAGAGTAGAGCAGGATGCCTTCGGGGGAAGGATGTGTGTTATGTTGTGTCTCACTATGTCTGTCCAGTTGAATTGTATGTCATCTGTTGGTCTGTCAGAAATCATGTACATCCCGCTGCACTGTGGCCAGCCCACACCACTACATTATGGACAGACCCACTGAATATGAGCTGTCACCCTCAAGTACATCAATGTTTTATATGTATTTACTCCTAGCACATGGGCTTCCCACTGAGGCTGGGAGGCTGGGAGGCTGGGAGGCTGGGAGGCTGGGAGGCTGGGAGGCAGGGAGGCAGGGAGGCAGTGCATCACCAGGGGGAGGTGGGGCTAAAATCCTGAGAGGTTGACACACACACACACACACACACAAATACAGTTCCAGAGGATTATAAAGAATCAAATGATTGAACTTCTCTGTTCTCTTTGCATGGCTGGGTCTATCTCTGTGTCACCAATGAAACTATTCCAGAATAGACAGAAAGTAGAAACATGTTGCATTCTGCTTCCCAGTCAGACACGCCTGCTTCCTGCTGTGGATGCAGATTGTTTTCTATTTGGTTAGACGAGGGAGACAATGGCGGGAATGGAGATAGGACAAAATGTGTCCTCTCCTCCTCCCTTGTCCACTTCCCCTTTCCTCTCCTCTGCTCTCTTCTCCCAGTGCCTATCCTCTGTACCAGCATAGCCCCATCACAGCTCTACTGCCCTATCACAGCTCTACTGCCCCATCACAGCTCTACTGCCCCATCACAGCTCTACTGCCCCATCACAGCTCTACTGCCCCATCACAGCTCTACTGCCCCATCACAGCTCTCCTGCCCCATCACAGCTGTCCTGCCCCATCACAGCTGTCCTGCCCCATCACAGCTCTACTGCCCTATCACAGCTCTACTGCCCCATCACAGCTGTCCTGCCCCATTACAGCTCTACTGCCCCATCACAGCTGTCCTGCCCCATCACAGCTCTACTGCCCCATCACAGCTCTACTGGCCCATCACAGCTCTACTGCCCCATCACAGCTCTCCTGCCCCATCACAGCTCTCCTGCCCCATCACAGCTCTCCTGCCCCATCACAGCTGTCCTGCCCCATCACAGCTCTACTGCCCCATCACAGCTGTCCTGCCCCATCACAGCTCTACTGCCCTATCACAGCTCTACTGCCCTATCACAGCTCTCCTGCCCCATCACAGCTGTCCTGCCCCATCACAGCTCTACTGCCCCATCACAGCTGTCCTGCCCCATCACAGCTCTACTGCCCCATCACAGCTCTCCTGCCCCATCACAGCTCTCCTGCCCCATCACAGCTCTCCTGCCCCATCACAGCTCTCCTGCCCCATCACAGCTGTCCTGCCCCATCACAGCTCTCCTGCCCCATCACAGCTGTCCTGCCCCATCACAGCTCTCCTGCCCCATCACAGCTCTCCTGCCCCATCACAGCTCTCCTGCCCCATCACAGCTCTCCTGCCCCATCACAGCGCTGCAGTCCAGTCCTCCCCACCAGCTGCTCCTCGTACTCCTGCTGTCACAGCCAGGCGAGAGGCCGCGCCCCACAGGGAGTCCTGATACACAGCTAAGTCATGTGATCATTGTATGGGCAGCTCTGCCAATGGACACAAATCATCACGCCTCTTGTGATGGCAGGGCGTGTGCTTGCCGTGTGTAGCATGTCCTGGATGAAACATGTTGCGTGACGGCGGTGCAGATGTGTTCCTCGGTGAATCCCGGAAAAGGCGGAGGCTGCAGCTTGCTGTCAGCTGCACGGCAGAAAACATGGACTCTTGTGTTAATGGGAAACACTCAGCGCAAAGGGAGGGGAGGCGGTAGAGAGGCAAAGGCGTGTTTTGATCCTCTGTGACACGTGTTCAATACAGCCCCTTGTGAGTCGGTCTGGAGTCAGAGATAGCCACAAGTGCCATGGAAACAAACATATCTCTCTAGTCCATGTCCGTGTACACATGCAGAAAATCTGGATCTCTCCTGTTGGCTTCCAGTACTGACACACTAACGCCCTCCACACCTCACCCTTGGCCAGTACCTGGAGTTCCACAATGACACTATTGAGACTTCAACAGGAGACTGTGATTCCTTTCTTTTTGGTCAGAGAACATGGAGAGAGGGAGAGAGAGGGGTAGTCATGGTGATTTCTTTCTTTTTGGTCAGAGAGCATGGAAGGAGGGAAAGAGAGAGAGACAGAGACAGAGGGAGAGGAAGAGAGAGAGAGAGAGCGGGACAGAGACAGAAAGCTGAAGAGAGCTGAAGAGGGAGAGAGAGAAATGTAAAGAGAGGGAAGCGAGAGAGAAAGAAAGAGGTTGAGAGGGAGAATTGGGCAATCGTGTCTCCTATTGTTGTACATGTCCTCAATGTTCCTTATCTCCACCTGGGCCTGAATGGTTCTCCAGAGACTCTGAGACAGAGTTGTACAATAGACAGCCTTTAGAGACTTAGAGCTGTACGTAACACACTGCAGGCATCTGTCACTTATAGAATTATAATCATGATATGTGTACAAGGAAAAAACCTAGAAGGAGTTACATGACATTTGTCAAACACAGTGATCTACCTGATCCACTGAAAAGATGATAGGTTAGTGCTGGTATGGGTATGTAAGCCCTCAGTAATACTCATTCCTAACCCCAAAACTTTGAGATAAGGCCTACCTTTAACCCCAGCTTTAACCCAAACGCTGAGGCACCCACCTGGTTTTGTTAACCTAACCCTAACATTCCCAGCCTGTAGCCCACCCAGGGAGTATTTGAGGCCTAACCTAATTCTTTGGTGGGAAGTTAGAAATGTGCTCCTCATATCTAGGCAGCTTCTTTCTATTTTAATTGTTTACTAGTTAGAAGAAACAGATTACAATACAATTGTGTATAGCTCCACAGGAGAGGAGAGGGAGAGGAGCACAGAGCAGTGGGAATGCCTTTTGTTCCCAGAGGGGGTCATTTGTTGTGCAGCAGTAAAAAACACAATTAATAATAACACTCGTTATCACAGTACACGCATGATGTCAATAAGAAACACACACACGTGTTCTATGTTTGAACACAACCATTTCTTTTATTAACACACGGTTGGGGCTTCAGGTTGATGTTGGTTTTTGCTGCAGGACTTGAGCAGTGATATGGTAGAGAGGGGATGAAAGAGTCTGTTGGTTTTGTCTCCTGGGTATTTGAAGAGGGAGCCCAAAGGCAAGGTGTTAACCTCCTGGTGCTGAGGGTGGGTGCAGTCTGGCACTATGGATTCTGCTCTCTCTTACAAATGTTTGTTAAATAAACCAGGAAGACTTTTCTGTTCAGTGTCTGTTATACTTCTGTAGACCTTGATCACCTTGAGCTTTTTTTCGATTTAAGATTGAGAGAAGCACACAGATGAACAGATAAAAGGAAAGAGAAAACATAAAACTAAAAATTGTTCAATGCCTCGGGGCTAGGAGGAAGAGGTGGATGATAGGGTGAGGGAGGCCAAGGCTAGGAGGAAGAGGTGGATGATAGGGTGAGGGAGGCCCCATGTGATCAGACGAGAGGAAGAGGAAGAGGAAGAGGAAGAGGAAGAGGAAGAGGAAGAGGGAGAGGGAGAGGGAGAGGGAGAGGGAGAGGGAGAGGGAGAGGGAGAGGGAGAGGGAGATAGATGGAGAGGAAGAGGAAGAGGGAGATAGATGGAGAGGGAGATAGATGGAGAGGAAGAGGGAGATAGATGGAGAGGAAGAGGAAGAGGGATGGAAGACAAACCCATTTCACCCCAAATTACTTTCCAAACAAACTAAACCAAAAGAAAAGTAATACAATATATATATATATATATATATATATATATATATATATATATATATATATATATATATATATATATATATATATATATATATATATATATATATATATATATATATATATATATATATATATATATATATATATATATATATATATATATTTATTTTTTTACAACGTCCGCTCTAAACCCCCCTACCCATCCACTGTGCAGAAGGCATCCCCCCCCCCCCCCACGTCAACAAACTCCTCCATCTTTCCTACCAGCTTATAATACGAGAACTCAATACGCAACCTTGCCGTGACCAGCCCCAGCGACACTGCTCTTGCATCGAGCGACCCGACTCCCAAACGCCTACTCTTTCTCGTCTTCCATATTGCAGACTTGGCCTGCCCAAATAAGAAAGATGCCAGGCATAATCTCCTCCCTAGAAACAGAGCTGTGTACCTGGGTCCCCCTAGAAACAGAGCTGTGTACCTGGGTCCCCCTAGAAACAGAGCTGTGTACCTGGGTCCCCCTAGAAACAGAGCTGTGTACCTGGGTCCCCCTAGAAACTGAAAACTCCCACTCGAGCCTCCTACACCATTCCTGCAGCACCTGAAACATAGCCTGGAACACTGACTAAAAAGATGCCTAACAAACATTCCTTCCCCCTGTAAGATCCAGGTGTGCGAGCAAGGGGGGGGGGGAGAGAAACATCAACATGCCAGTCATGACATCCTAGCCCTCCTCTAACTTTAGAACGGGACAGAGAAAGCGATGAGAGATCCTGTGCACGTCTTTATACATTTGCAGACATAAAAGTGGGCAACAAAGTCAAAGCTTTTTGTTCCTCCATCAAACAGGCTTTGCTTTCAGCCTCCCCCTGATGAAGAGCTGACAGGAAGAGGTGTGCAGCTCCTCCTCTCCCCCCTCTCCCTCGCTCCAGTGTTACTGTAGAGCATACAGACCGACCTGGCGAGACCTTCCTCTTTTGTATAAGCCGTCTAATTGGTGAGCTGATTAGTGACTTGGCGAGGGTGGGCGTGCAGCGCCCCCAAACCACTGACTTCCTGTTCTTCCTCATCACAGAGCAGTTCATTACAACCCAGCAGAACCCTGCTAATTGCAGTCAGAACTTTCATCATGGAGAGAGAGAGAGAGAGAGAGTTGTGTCCAGCTCACATCCCAGTTTCTCCACGAGATGTGGAGGTTCAATCACTAGCTGGCTGCTTAAAACACACCGATTAGCAACGTGAGGTGTGACCACGGGTGTGGGGAGATGGGCAAACACAGTCAAACACACACACACACGCACACATACACACATGCTCTGAATGCCAACTGGCAGAGCGTCAGGGAGCGTGGCAGACAGATGAACCAGCCTCTACCTGTCCTCGGGCCAGACAGTCCCAGGTGGAGGAATGGAGGCTAACGAGTGCTGCAGAATTATGCAGCTATTGTTCTTCGAGGAGAAGAGAGGAGAGTGGAGCTGAGGGGAGAAGAGAGTTGAGGAAAAGAGAGGAGAGAAGAGGAGGGGAGAAGAAGAGTGGAGAGCAGAGAGGAGAAGACGGGAGAGGAAGGAGAAACTGCTGACGGTCTCTCTCACAGTGCCTGAAATAAACCGACAGTAGCTATGAAACAAATCTACGGTGTCTTAAATTCTGTTAAAGAAAATGGCCACCATCCGTCTTTTTCCATGTTCCTTCTTTCCCCCAAATATTTCTGTCTCTCTGATAGGTGGAGGTAAATCCACAGACTTGTTCCAGACAGATACCCCTCTGACAGAAACGCATTTTCTTTTGTCCTCTCCTTTTCTTCAACACCTCCTCTCGTCTGCTCTGTGGTGTCTGGTCACGCCGGCGCCAATCCCTTTACGCTCGCGCCTCCAGCTCATCCTGTCAGAGAGGTATTGAAGCTCTAAGTACCATGTAGACGTGGGCACGGAACACTTCCTGTGGTCACGCTACGCTAGCATGCTAGCCAGAGGGCCAGCAGGCAGCTGTGCTGGACATGGGCACACAGACATGATTTTATGATGTTGGATGTATGTTGCATTCGGATCATCGAGTTTGTGTGTGTGAGCCCCAGGAGGGGGTGTGATTTCCGTTCTGAAGACTCAAGAGACTGGCCTGTGGCGGTGTGGTAATGGGTTTGGGAAAATGACTGAAACCTTGAAGAAAGTCGAACACACAGACACAAACACATCCTCCTTAGACATCTGGCAGAGAAAAATAGGAGCCCAGTCCCTCTGGAATCTGGCATGGATTGATGGGATGACATGAATATTTATGACTTGTTTATTATAAACACATTCATAAATCTGTTTTGCAGTCTTATCCATAACACCTTCCATTGAATCCATTCAGTTTGAGCGCTTCTACAAATTAGGTGGAGACAATCTGAGAGCGCTGCCATTGTGAGGCTGAACGACTTCTATTCAGGCAAGAGTTGACTTCAGTGGCGAGTGAAAGAGTTTTGTCAAATCCGTCTGTGCTTACAGAGAAAAACAAAGTTAGAGGAGCCAATTCTCCTTAATCCTCCTGGATCACCCCCCTCCCTCCCTTTGTATTCCTCACTTTCCCTCCCTCCCTCACCCTCCCTCCCTTCCTTCCCCCCTTCCCGCTCATCCTGCAGTCCCTTTCCACTTGCAAGTCAATGAAGTGTCACAGTTGGACAGAGTAGCTGAATGGAATTCTCCCCCTCACCAAACGAGCTCTGCCTTCACTATTCCTTCTCACCCCAGCACCTCCTCTCCTCTCTCCTCCGCTCTCCTGCACGCGCGGTGGCCGACGGGCTGAATGACTGAAATATAGATTCAGACTCTGGCTTTGACAGAGCTTTACCTTCTGTCCTGAGGAGCTGGAGAAAGGAGGGAGAGGAGGAACAATGGCGCTGAAAGGGACGATTCCAGCTGCGTTTGCCAACTCTGAAGAGACGAGACAAAACGGTATGAGGGCTGAGGATTGGACTATTGTGTCTGTGTGTGCGTGTGTGAGGGAGTATGCTTGTGTGTGTGTGTGTGTGTAAGAGAGAGAGAGTGTGTGTGTGTGTGTGTGTGTGTGTAAGAGAGAGTGTGTCTGAATGCGTCTACGTAAGGGAGTGTGTGTGTGTGTAAGAGAGAGAGTGTGTGTGTGTGTCTGGGGGTACCACCCTGATTGCTAGTCTGTCATCACTAAAGTCTTTGATTCGAGCAGATCTCCAGCTACTAGATAATGGTAGGTAGAGTTCCATTCAGGCCTGTAGTCTGGGATAGAGAGCATCAGCATGGAGAAGGTAGGTACAGACACACCCTATTCTGAGGCCCCACCAATGTTAACTGAAATTACATTTCTCTTTCTTTCCTTCTCTCTCTTTCTCTCCTCTCTCTGTCTCTCTCTCTCTCTCTGTCTCTCTCTGCGTCCATCCATCTCTCTCTCCTCTCTGTAACAAGGAATTCCTCTGAGACACTAAAATGGTTACATTCTCCTGCGGGGGGACATCACAATCGAGGGAGAGATACAGAGGAGATGGACGGGAGGGAGAGAGGGAGGGAGAGAGAGGGATAATGAGCAAGAGAGTGAGAGAAAGAGAGAGAGATGAGATGAATGAGAGAAAAACACATTATGAAATCACAGAGAGGGTAAAGATGGATGGAGCATTGTATTGGATGTGATGCTTTCTTTCCCTTCCTTCCTCCCTCCCAGGCACTTGGGAACATACACCCTCACACACATACTGCAGTTATCAATGTCTGGCAAGAAAATCACATCTCTTCATCTTGGTGAAAAATCTCTCTCACGGCGCTATTAAAGACACCACCATCCACTCCTGTCCCCGGCTCCACCCCCTCATCCCCCCCCTCATCCCCCCCCTCATCCCCCCACTCATCCCCATTCTCCCTTCTCTCCTTCTCCTGGGGCCCTCTCCTCTCCTTTTATCTCCTCTCCCCTTTGCTCCTCCTCTCCCCTGATCTCCCCTCCTCCCCTCCCTTCCATGCTAGTCATGCTCATGGGTTAGTGATGAGGAGGGGTGATGGACCACCACGGCACACACGTCCTGTACAAACACCGGCACATCCAGCCTGTCCAGTATAGCTTGGACTGGGTCTTTGAAAGGCGGATGCAGAGCTGCAGGCTGGGGTCTTGGAAGGAGGACTCGAAACAGGATCAAGTCTGAGGTCAACACCCCTGCATGTTTCTCCATTTTTCCACTGTGTGTGTGTGTGTGTGTGTGTGTGTGTGTGTGTGTGTGTGTGTGTGTGTGTGTGTGTGTGTGTGTGTGTGTGTGTGTGTGTGTGTGTGTGTGTGTGTGTGTGTGTGTGTGTGTGTGTGTGTGTGTGTGTGTGTGTGTGTGTGTGTGTGTGTGTGTGCTATTTACCCTGGCGCACCCAGAGTGTTCTTCAGCTGTGAGTCATACAGCTGCAGGGCTGAGGGTGTTCTTCTCCTGGTCACCTCCTGACCCGACCACGCTGGGGGTCACCTAGACAACCACTATGATCTTGGTGAGAGAGAGAGCGAGAGCGAGCACATAAAGGACTATTTTTGCGCTGGCCCTGTATGTAACACAGTTACACAACTGTTGGTGTGACATCTCATATGAATGCTCATCCTCACACCTACCCAAACTCACCCCTTATCTCTCGCTCCTCTTCGCACGTACCAAACCTGCTTGCTTCTCTATCCATCTCTGTGAATATCTGTGACGAAAAGGATGGTGGGTGTCTTCAATGAGACCACTTTGCATCCGGGCAGCTGAGGTGTGGTTGTGTTTGAGATTTCACATATCCTGTCTCAGCCCTGCTACCAGGGGGCAGCTCGACTTCCTGCTAATCACTCATGGATCACATCTATGCTATCGGTCTAGCAGCTTGTCTGACAGATTACTGCTCTGTGGTGTGTGTGTGTGTGTGTGTGTGTGTGTGTGTATCTTTGTGAAAGGTTGTGAGTGTGTGTTTATGTGTGTACGTGAGTGAGTGTGTGTATTTGCGTGAGTGTGTGGGCGCTTCTGTGTGTGAGTGTGTGTCGATGTTTGCTGTCACACAGATTCCCCTTGTCCTCTGTAATCCAAGGGGAAAGGAGAGCGTGTTTGTGCAGAGCTCAACCCCAGACGGGCGGCCATGTTTCTGTTGACCGCGCGTCTGGCCCAATCAGGCCTTCCCTGACGACCTGTCTGATTGGTGGGATCAGCCTCTCTGAGTATCTAAACGATCGCATTAGGGCGTGGCCACGCTTGGAAATGTCAGACACATGGTTCTGCCAGTGTCGGCCTGTCGTCTACTTGCTGCCTTGCTCTGTTGATTGTTTGGTCAACATGTTGCTGTACACAGACACTGCCCAGAGGGAGGTCCAGACTTGGCTCGTGTGGATGTCTGTTGGAGTTTGTGTGTCCGAGGGTGTGTGTTTGTTTTCGCCCCCCCCCCCCCTACAAGGCCTAAACAAATTAAAACTTGAATCAAATTGGTTGTGCTTCTCCAGCAGGACTTTGCACAGTGTGCCAGACTCTTCAGATGACTGTCTCCACTAAGCATGCTGGAGTGGAACTGGAGATCACACCAGGAGAACCACAAGTGTTCAGCGGGGTGACAAGGCAGAGAGGAAGTTATCTACTCCTCTCTAACTCTAATCTGATTGGCTGTCTGGGCAGGTGACACGGCGACCGTTACCTGTAGTTGGTTGACACATCATTTACTGACCAATAGCAATCAACCGCTGTACCCAGGTGCACCTGAAGGGTGAGGGCGGCTTTAATGGAATTAAAATGTCTGTTTCCAGGCTGGACCATCGCCTTGGTAACTCGCCAGCAGGCATCTTCCAGAAATCCCATTTCCTGGACCGCGTTTCCCATCATGCCGTGCTCCCAGTCCCCACATTAACAGACCACCAGGGCTGCTGAGACAAATCTCTGAAGCGTGATTGGATTCCCCTTTCAACACCGCCTCCGACCCGATCACAGGCTCGTCTCATCTGAGAGGGTGAGCGAGGGAGAGAGGAGGAAAGGGAGAAGGAAGGGGGGAGAGGGGGTGAAAAGGAGAGAGTTAGAGGGAGACGGAGAGGGAGAAACGGGAGAGGGAGTAAGGGGACAGAAGATTGCGGGGGATGAAGGCAATAAAGGAGACAAAGGATCTGTAAAAAGGGTAGCAAGAGAATAGAGGGGAGAGAGGGGGAGACAGAGGGAGAGAGGGGGGGGAGAGACAGGGGGAGAGGGGAGGGAGAGAGAGGGGGGAGAGACAGGGGGAGAGGGGAGGGAGGGAGGGGGGAGAGACAGGGGGAGAGGGGAGGGAGAGAGAGGGGGGAGAGACAGGGGGAGAGGGGAGGGAGAGAGGGGGGGAGAGACAGGGGGAGAGGGGAGGGAGAGAGAGGGGGGAGACAGGGGGAGAGGGGAGGGAGAGAGAGGGGGGGAGACAGGGGGAGAGAGGGGGGGGAGAGACAGGGGGAGAGGGGAGGGAGAGAGAGGGGGGGAGACAGGGGGAGAGAGGGGGGGGAGAGACAGGGGGAGAGGGGAGGGGGGGAGACAGGGGGAGAGAAGCAGGATGGGGGCCAAAGCAATGAACAGAGTATGTTGAGAGAAAAAATGAAAATTGAAGAGCCTTGTCAATTCAGAAACAATTTCACCCTTTCTATTCTGTACATAGATCAGCTACCATACTCCCTGTCTGCCAACCAAAATACTTCATACTGTACTGACTGAGTTGTGTGTGTGTGTGTCTTGGTGAGAAACATGGGTTGATTCCATCCCAGGTCACACTAAGTACCCTTGTGTCTGTGTGATGACTGCTGAGCTGAGGAGACGGCGTTGGAGGAGGTAAATAGCGTGCACATCAAGATGAGCAGTTAAGCTACCAAACTCACACCAAAGAAAAAGTAACTAAACAGTCACAACGGTTTGTTTTGTCGCAGTCTGTTACATCTGTTAGGCCAGGGCCATGTGACGTCTCACATGACTGGGTGGGTAGAGGTGCGTGTGCATGAGAGTCGAATGATTCATTTCTCGGATGATGCCGGTACGACAGAGCCGTGCCAGGGGAAGTTATCCAGGTGGAGTCGAGCGTAGAAAGCCTCCATGCTGCTTAGAGACCCAGCACGGTGCCAACAGACATGCCAGTCGTTTCAGAGGCTTCCAGGGGGGGCCACCGAGCCAGGGGAACCAGGGGAGGGGGGGGCGTACTGGGCTGTGAGTTCAGGAGGGAGAGGCGGGCGCTGGGCCATACCCAGGCCTTGCCAGTGGCACCAGCTGGACTGACGGGGGCAGCTTTTCAACCAGCGCCAGCCTCCTGTGGGCTCCAGGCCCCACATGACACCCCTGGCAGCAGGAGGGGGGGGGGTCTGGGGAGGAGGGGGCTCTGGGGGGGGGGTGCCTGGGGGGGGGGGGGCTCTGGGAGAGGGGGGCTCTGGGGGAGAGGGGCTCTGGGGGGGCAGGGGTTCTGGGGGGGCAGGGGTTCTGGGGGGGCTGGTTCTGGGGAGGGGGGGCTCTGGGGAGGGGGGGCTCTGGGGAGGGGGGGCTCTGGGGGGGCTGCCTGGGTGTCTTCTATGTGTTCTACCTGGCTCTGGTGTCCAGTTTAATTTGCTCCGGCTTTACAATATATTTCTATGGATTTTGCAGAGAGAGGCGTTTTGTGTGAATCAATAAGGGTTCTGCTGTGTGCCGGGGCTGTGATCCAGGGACTTTGGGACTGGGCCAAAGCAAATGGAATGAAATGAATACTACAATATGAAATTATTCAGGGTCATCAACTTTGGGGTCAGAGTTCAAAGGATCTGAGCCGCAAGCTCAATGTTCTGATTGTTTTGATCTTAGAGTGCCTCGTCCACAGGAAGGGAAGGACTCGGCCGAGCGCAGCGTTTGAGTTTAGTCAGTCGTAGTCTGCTCCTCTCAAGCTCCGTTTCTACTGCATTAAAACTGTTCTTCAGGTCATCAGCTCACTTCTATCTGACCTGTCTCCATCCCTTTGTCCATCCTTCCATCCCTCCATCCCTCCATCCTTCCATCCTTCTATCCTTCCATCCCTCCATCCTTCCATCCTTCCATCCTTCTATCCTTCCATCCCTCCACCCTCCTATCCTTCCATCCCTCCGTTTCTCCAGGTGGGCCTCCAGCTGCCAGGTGTTCGGTCTGTAGGATCCTCTGGGTCATGTGACGCACGTTGGCACCACAACGCTGAACACCACCGCGTGGCCAACAGACGCCCAACCTTGAATGAGCTGAGTTAGCATAGCATCAAACAACCTCACGAGGCAAAACAGAAACAACAAAAACCACTTCTTCACAGGGAATCTGTTGGCGTGGTAACAACAGCCGCCTCTGAACCTGATTACATTAGTTCCAGTTCACATGAAGGGCAGACAGAAACGGATAGGAAACATTGATCTCTGGCTGTAAGCAGCGTTGTTCTCTAGTAGAGGACTGTTTTTCCTTGGCTTTCCCTACCAGTCTAAGTTTAGAGAGATAGAGAGGGGATGTTATTGCTGGATATTTATCTGTGTATGAAAGAGAGGGAGGGAGAGAGCGAGAGCAAAAGCGAAAGAAATGGTGAAAGAAAATAAAAAACGCCTATTAATAATTTTCCAGTTGAGGAACTTGACTTTATCTGGAGTTGTGAGAGTCTTCTACCATTAGGCCTAAAGGAAATAGCCCAGGGTCTCAAGATGCCACAGCTAAATATACAACATTATAAAATGGCCTTATCAATGACTTATTTACTGATCTTTCCAGATCCCACAGGCTGTTAGCCCACAGTAGGAGCTGGAGAAGGACATTCTGGCAGAGCTGGACCTAGGCTGACAACCTGCTCCTCTTCCCTCATTAAAACGAGATGAGACAAGACTACATGACGGTTCCCCAGAGCAACCCACACACACACACCACACACACACACACACACACCACACACACACCACACACACACACCTACACAGATGGCCTTTTAACTCTGGTTTGACCCCCGCTTTCATGTCTCACTGTGTATGTGGTGGGTGTGTGTGTGTGTGTGTGTGTTGGGAGGGGGCTGTTGTGGGTCTATGGAGGAGCTTTGAAGGCCATTCTGTCAGAGAGCGGAGAGGAAGGGAGAGGAAGGGGGGAGGAAGGGGGAAGAGAGTCAAGGCCCGGTCATGAACGCTCTGCATGGACATCAAAGAGCACATCCACAGATAGACGCACGCATGCACACACACACACACACACACATTCTAACAAGGCCACATTGAAGTGCCCACACATATTTAGAGCAGGTGTGTCTGAAGTCATCAGAGTTCACTGAATAAACTGAAAACGCAGTTCTATCCACACAGGGAAATACCCCAGCGTAACACACATCCCAAAACATCCCCATGTCAGCCTATCCCAGATGGGCTTGTGGCGACAGCAGAGATGGGATCTGGGTGAAGGGACGATTAAGCTCCTGCTCTGAGCTGCTCGCTCCTGCAGCTGAAGAGACACACTGCATCCCAGAGAGTCAGAGTCCTACCCAGGAAGCAGCTGATCTGCTGACACAGAGGAGGCGTTGGTTCTCTGTCTCTCTGGCGACGCTTGCGGGGGCTAGATCAGAGAGAGCCCGGGAGGTTTGGCTTCATCTCCGCCACAGCCCTTGTCAGACAACTGCTGTCAGGCCTCTCTCTTTGTGGGGGTGCAAGGCATATCACTTAGACCCGTGTGTGCATGTTTCTGTGTTTGTGTGTGGGTGTGTCAGAGGGACAGAGAGAAGTTTCCAGGTCCCTGGATGTGGACAAGAAGAGTGTGGGCTCCTCTAATGCCTAATAAGCTTTTCCAGAGCAGGACAGTCAGGGTTCATTGACTATGTCAACCAGATTCAGGCTGGTGGCAGAGACAGAAAGGGAGAGGAGGAGAGAGCGAGAAAGGGCGAGTGGAGGCTGGAGGGGAGAGAGAGAGAGAGAGAGAGAGAGAGCGTGTGATGGAGGGTGGAAGGGGATTAGAGTTGGAGATTTAGGGATGCAGAGGGAGCACGAAAGGGGGTGATGGAGGGTGGAGAGAGGGAGTCGAAGGGTGGAGGGAGTGTGGGGCCTGGTGCGGACAGATAAAAGGTAATTCGGAGGTATTGCATCAGATCCTTCTCTCATCCTCAGGTTGTCAGGGTGACAGGATATGAAATACACCCCACTGCTCTTTTCTTTCTTTTCTTATCTTTCTTTTCTTTCTTTCTCTCTTTCTCTCTCTCTCTGTCTGTCTGTCTGTCTGTCTGTCTGTCTGTCTGTCTTTCTTTGTCTCTCTCTGTCTTTCTTATTCTTTCTTTCTTTCTGTCCTCTCGTCTCCCATTCTGCATAAGCTTATACCTCTCCCACCATTCTCTTCCCCTGTGCTCTCTTTCAATTTACCTGCTGTCTTTCTCTCCTCTCCTCCCTCCCTCCATCTTCAACCTCTCTCAGAGCTGCACCTTGCTCAGACCATCAGGGACTCGCACCTCTCCTCCCATCCCTCCTTCCTCTGCGCCCTGCTCCAACTCCTCCTCCCACCTCTCCTCCCATCCCTCCTTCCTCTGCGCCCTGCTCCAACTCCTCCTCCCACCTCTCCTCCCATCCCTCCTTCCTCTGCGCCCTGCTCCAACTCCTCCTCCCACCTCTCCTCCCATCCCTCCTTCCTCTGCGCCCTGCTCCAACTCCTCCTCGCACCTCTCCTCCCATCCCTCCTTCCTCTGCGCCCTGCTCCAACTCCTCCTCGCACCTCTCCTCACACAATGAGGAGGCATCTCACTCTCTCTTTCTGTCCCTGTCTGTCTCTCTTTCTCTGTCCATTTCTCTTTCTTCATCCCGGTTTCTTTTTTCTCTTTGAATCCCCTTCTCTTTCTCCATGTCTTTGGAGGGAGGGAAGGGGGCGAGGTGGAGGGGTGCGGAGCTGCCCCCCCCCACACCAGTGTGTATTTGGGAAGATGTCACTCACACACACACATCAAAGCAGGAAGACAGACCCTGGAGCGTATCACACATTACGCAACTGTTCTCCATCTCTGCAATACTTTCTGCACACTCTGCCATCAAAGAGAACACACAGTATACAGAGTTGGTCACTTCTAATACGCACACACACACACACACACACAGATAGAGAACACACAGTATACAGAGTTGGTCACTTCTAATGCATGCACAAACACACACAAACAAACACACACACATAAACACACACACAGATACATAAACACACAGACTGTTGGGAGTTTTAAAAACGTTTATTTTCCTGTATGTAACACCATGACATCCCATAATGTCCTCCAGGCCCTTCAGACAGACTTTCCTTCAAGGTGGGTGTCTAAGGCTCTGTATATAGAGTCGTCCCGTTGACAGGCAATCAGGGGACAGCAAGAGGGGGGTATGTTGTGACATCTTCATTATAAGGTTATTAATGGTGAGAAGCTTTAGCCCAGAGCCTTGTTGTACAGTTCACACACACACATACACATGCGACAGCACACACACAAGTACAGACTCACAGACACACGGCTCCCACACGGCTCTATTTTTAACTGACCTGATAAAAACACACACCCATCAGATAGGCCGACAGGATATTATTATTAAAATGAAGCGATGTGCTGTGGATAGTGTGATGCACACACAGTTCATCAGCCTGCCATCACATAGGCAGCAAATAGATGGAGAGAATTACTGTGCCTGACAGAAACTATTCACAACCATTTGGATTTTAATGTGGAAGGACACACAGAGAGAAAGAGGGAGAGGGGAAGAGAGGAAAGGAAGCATGAGGAGGAGAGAAAGAGAGAGGGATGCAGGATGATGTGAACCCCACAACCCAGTTCTCTGCTCTCGCAAAGAAAGATGGAGAGAAAGAGAAAGGGGAACACAAGGAGAGGGGAAAAAATAATGAGCCTGTCTCTCTCTCCACCATCCACCCATCCTTCTGTCTGTCTGTCTGCCTGTCTGTCTGTCCTGCCATCAGTCTGATGCTGCTGTCACAGGGGTCTGCCACCTTCAGGGGTGGACAGCCTTATTCACTGCAAGGACGTGATGCAACGCGGTGACATATCCCAGTAATGGATTCCTCTCTCTCTTTCACTATATCTATCTCTCTCTCGTCCTCCCCCACTCCCTCCCCCTCCTCTCAGTCCCCATAAATCTGCTCCACATCTCCTCAAACAGTCAAACACTGACTCATGGCAGCTTTAGGAATGTTATCATCTAATAGATTTTTATGTTACAAAACTTGACCCAGCTCTCCAGCTTTCAACCCAATACATGTCAGGAAGGATATCACCAAAGTCTGTTCCACTTCACCCCAGCCCTTAACCCTCAAGAATAACATGCAGATTGTTTTCCAGTAGGTGAATACACATCAAATGATGCCCATAGTAATCCATCCTGAACAATGGATAGTACTACAACTGCTTAAAGTCTGCACATCCACCTGGGGCACACACACACCAGTGAAGATAAGACATCTCTAAATCACACTACTTATTACCTGCTTCCTGTCTGGAGAGGAAACATGTCATTGTGTTCTACTGCCTATCCATCAGGGACAGGAAACAGGAAATGCATTCAAAGGAGAGCATTTGTCTTCCTGTCATTGTTTCTAGGCTGTAGGTTTATATTTGTCAGGCTGGATGAGAGATCAGGGGAGAGTGTGAGGTAGTGAGACCAGGTGGAGAGTGAAGATAGAGGTCTGGATGATCTGAGCCAGCAGAACCAGAACCAGGCCAGGTCCTGCGAGGGGCTCCAGGAGGGCAGCAACACAGTGGTGCTGCAGGAGGGCAGCAACACAGTGGTGCTGCAGGAGGGCAGCAACACAGTAATGCTGCAGGAGGGCAGCAACACAGTGGTGCTCCAGGAGGGCAGCAACACAGTAATGCCTCAGGAGGGCAGCAACACAGTGGTGCTGCAGGAGGGCAGCAACACAGAGGTGCTGCAGGAGGGCAGCAACACAGTAATGCTGCAGGAGGGCAGCAACACAGTGGTGCTCCAGGAGGGCAGCAACACAGTAATGCCTCAGGAGGGCAGCAACACAGTGGTGCTCCAGGAGGGCAGCAACACAGTGGTGCCTCAGGAGGGCAGCAACACAGTAATGCCTCAGGAGGGCAGCAACACAGTAGTGCTTCAGGAGGGCAGCAACACAGTGGTGCTCCAGGAGGGCAGCAACACAGTAGTGCTTCAGGAGGGCAGCAACACAGTGGTGCTCCAGGAGGGCAGCAACACAGTAGTGCTTCAGGAGGGCAGCAACACAGTGGTGCTCCAGGAGGGCAGCAACACAGTAGTGCTTCAGGAGGGCAGCAACACAGTGGTGCTCCAGGAGGGCAGCAACACAGTAGTGCTTCAGGAGGGCAGCAACACAGAGTGCCGGGACGTAGACAGAGAACAGCCACATCTTCTGGATGGGGCTCTTATTGCAACATCATTGAAATATTCTAGCAATTCAGTCGTCAGCCAGGCCCGGCTACATACAAAACAACTAATGAAATATGAATGGGATGAAATATTAAAATCATAATGGTGTTGCTCCAAAGATGCGCCCTTCCCTATCAGCAATAACATTTTAATATGCACCATGTCATCAGGCCTAGGTTTTATTGTGCAATTTGTAAAGTGTATTTCCTCAGATTTAAATTATTGATACTTATACACATCCAGACTAAGCAGGGATTTATGGATTCTAATGATGGGAGGGGAGTTGCAGATGCTTTTGCTGACTCAGAGACAGGCGAGAGAGAGGTAGAGACGCAGTCAGAAGAGGGAGAGGTAGAGACTCAGTCAGAAGAGGGAGAGGTAGAGATTCAGTCAGAAGAGGGAGAGGTAGAGACTCAGTCAGAAGAGGGAGAGGTAGAGACTCAGTCAGAAGAGGGAGAGGTAGAGACTCAGTCAGAAGAGGGAGAGGTAGAGACTCAGTCAGAAGAGGGAGAGGTAGAGACTCAGTCAGAAGAGGGAGAGGTAGAGACTCAGTCAGAAGAGGGAGAGGTAGAGACTCAGTCAGAAGAGGGAGAGGTAGAGACTCAGTCAGAAGAGGGAGAGGTAGAGACTCAGTCAGAAGAGGGAGAGGTAGAGACTCAGTCAGAAGAGGGAGAGGTAGAGACTCAGTCAGAAGAGGGAGAGGTAGAGACTCAGTCAGAAGAGGGAGAGGTAGAGACTCAGTCAGAAGAGGGAGAGGTAGAGACTCAGTCAGAAGAGGGAGAGGTAGAGACTCAGTCAGAAGAGGGAGAGGTAGAAAAGGTAGAGAGAGCTGGAGAGACAAGAGAAGATAAATGAAAAGAGCCAAAGGATGAGTGTGTGATTAATTCCAAGTGTGTGTGTGTGTGTGTGTGTGTGTGTGTGTGTGTGTGTGTGTGTGTGTGTGTGTGTGTGTGTGTGTGTGTGTGTGTGTGTGTGTGTGTGTGTGTGTGTGTGTGTTGTGGATAATGACCTTTGAGACTGAGACAGAGCCAACTCACAACCTCAGAATTGATATACGAATTTTCTACCTGTGTACACGCACACACACACACACACAGCCACTTATATGGGCTCCTTATTACTCACATGTGACTGCAGAGCCACATGAAGCCATGCTGGGGACAGCCACCTCTCTATAGCCTTGGCAACATGACAAATAACAGGCCTGAACATTGCTGGCACACACACACTACCACCTACCAACCCCCACACACACACAACAACACACAACCACCCACCCAACTACACGCACACACAACAACCCACCCACCTACTCACACACACACACACAACCACCCACCCATAAACACACGCACATATACACACACACCCCACTGGCTTGTCTCCCTGTCTCTCTGTGTGCTAGCGTTGCATCTGCATAAACAACCTCTCAAGCTGCAGTGGGTATGCAGGATACATAACTCTGCCTCGCATTGCTGGCCCGTTTCCTCTCTTTTGCTCCCAGAATATACAGTTTGTGTTTTTTTAAAAACTTTTTTCCACAAATGCAATTTCAACAGCAACAAAAAAAACTAAAAAGCAATTTCCGAAACTGTCTCTTCTTTTTAGTTTTTTATTGGACACACACACACACACCGTCTGTTAGGGCTTCTCTTTTTGTTTCGTTCACTTGCATTTAGGAAGGAGATCACATTTTACCGAAATATAAACAGTTGTTATATATAAACACGGATCAAAGTTCATACACATACAGAACTGTGACAATATGGCTGATATATTTACTTGAATATGGTACGGGATTACCAGTTACAGTGTGTTGCTATGTTTGTGGGCTGTGATCCATCATGTTTGGGTTTAATCTGGGAATGTGTGTGGAGCAGCTGTCTGCCGGAGCTCTGACCTCTGACCTCTGACCTTCCTAGTGACACCATGGTGAGCTTCAGTCTCAGCCTGCTCTGAGCCTGCTGCACTGGGGTGTGTGTGTGTGAGTGTGTGTGTGTGTGTGTGTGTGTGTGCTGACCTGTTTACAGGCCCTGGGGGATAGGCCTTGTGTCAGCATAAATATACCACAGCCCCCTGCCAACCTTTATCACTATGGCGACGCTAGAACACAGGGCGGACACCTCGGTACTCAACACTGTAAACAACATGGGATTGGCTGGTTGGGAGTGCTACCTTGGTGCGATTGGCTGATTGAGGATTTTTACTGTATTGTCATTGGCTGGCAAAAACATACTAGCATTTCCAATGCAAAGTCGAACAACGGATTTTGGTGTTTCAAAGCCCATTGACACTGTATGACTATGTTTAGCCTGTGTTCTGCTCCTCTCTCTCACCAACCGTCTCTGGAGGAGGGGATCCCTCTCTGAATTGCTCCTCCCAAAGGTTCTTCAATTTTTTTCTCTTGTTGGGAGTTTTTCTGTGAGTTTTCTGTGACATGCTTGCGTGTAAAAAGGGCTATACAAATACATTTGATTTGATTTCCCTTCCTCATCATTAGCGGTTCCTAATTCCTCCTGACTTCACCTCTTAGAGGAAACATCCACACATCAGCCCCTCACCATGTTGACCAGAGACCTGACTGAGCCATGAAACATTCCCACGAACATATCAGTCCAAAACCAAGCACTGCTACCTTCCGAAGCCAGATGATAATCAGTGCTATTCATACAGCACACAGGTAAAAAGAACCCCATTTCATTCAAATCTTCCCATTCTCCAGAACCCTCTGTGATGATGGACTCATCCCTGCTGCTCTCCACTGGCTTCTAGTTGAGGAAACCTTCTGGAAGTGGTGTTGCGGCCAGCCTTTCACCTTAGGGAGCCAGGGTCCCTCGTGGCAAATTGTAGGGGAGGAACGTGGGAGGCTGGAGGGAGGCCGGGGGAGGGGTCAGCCTGGGGGGGGGGGGGGGGGGGGGATGGCAATGGAAGGTAACGGTGAAGTGAAATTGCAGCTTGTCCGGGGTAAGCAGAGGGGACGCGTACGGCAACTGTCATTTAGATTCAGCTGAGTGATATGCTGGAGTGGTTGTGCTGGTGTCATACACCATCAGGACGTGGGAGAGGAGAGGAGAGAGAGAGAGAGAGTGAAAGCGTGTTTGTGAGAGCGAATAAGACAGAGACCAGGAGGGGGTGAGAGAGACAGAGAGAGACAGAGAGTGACAGAGAGTGACAGAGAGTGACAGAGAGAGACAGAGAGAGACAGAGAGAGACAGAGAGAGACAGAGAGAGACAGAGAGAGACAGAGAGAGAGACAGAGAGAGACAGAGAGTGAGAGAGAGACAGAGAGAGACAGAGAGAGACAGAGAGTGACAGAGAGAGACAGAGAGAGAGACAGAGAGAGAGACAGAGAGTGAGAGACAGAGAGAGACAGAGAGACACAGAGAGACACAGAGACACAGAGAGAGACAGAAGAAAGCAAGAGGAAGAGCGTGGTTTCACCCGAAGGCCGCATTACCCATCTCTCAATCCACGGGGGCTGTTAAGTTATTCCGCTCTTTCCTGCTCTCTCCACGCCTCCGTCCCTCCATCTCCAGTGGGCTCCTCTTTGAACCAGTAGCATATGTATCTCAGGGAATTTCTTTCTCCAGACCTGCCAGAGGGTAAGGACAGACATGTTACAGACGACTGAGGCATTATAGAAGCAGACAACAGATGCCTAAAGTGACGTTTCCTGAGCGGAGGAGTGAGCAGCGAGGACTGCCTCACTCAGATTCATGTTGACAACGTTAACAGTGATTAACACTCCATTAAATTATACTCTCTGTCTTTAATGACCATTTTGCTGCTAGCAAATCCAACCAAATTAGTAAACAAGCTTGTCCCCAAGCTCAGCCTTCTAAGATGGCCTTCTGCGTGGCCTGGTTTGTTTACTACCTGTGGGAACAGGCCTGTTTTTATTTTCGCCTGTGTTTGTGTGGAGAGGTGATTGTTCTACATTCCATTTTGGACCATAACCATACACAGTTTTCAAACTGCCTAGTGATTAACCCTCAGGCTGGGGGCTGTGGTTGGAGGCTGGGTTTGGAGGCTGTAGGCCGGGGATTCTGGGGTCCAGGACATGGTTGGGAATACTGCAGGGCACTATGGGTGCTGGGTTATGGGACTAGTGATTCTGGTGCTGGATCAGTGAGTAGTTTCTGGGCAGGCGTTTCCTGTGTCCATGTTGTTCTAGGAGGGATCTCACGTTTGAAGCCAAGCCTGGATCCTGGAGGTGGTTATTTACTGTGTGCCACTGATTGGACCTCCACCACTGGCACAGGTTCTTTTTCGTGGGGGGGGGGGGGATACTTGAGCATAAGCCTGGCTGGGGGTCTAGAAAGCGTGGAACGAGGGGGAAGGAGATATTTTCATCAACAGGAACAGAAACCAGGTGGTTTCTGTACCATTCCTAGAGAGAAGGGAAACGGGTATTATTTAACGCTTCGATTTCCCATAATCAATTTCACTAATGTCTTGTTAAAGAGAAGCCAATACAAACAAGATGTTTGTTAACTAAACGAGGCTCGGGCTGGGAAAGAAAGACAAAGGATAAAGGGGGAGAGAGAGAGACATACAGAGACAGACTGACATATAGGGACATGGACAGAGAGAGATAGGAACAATCCATCCATGACCGGAACATTTGAGGTGGTTCTTTCCACTGCAGCAAGCTGTGTGCACCACATATCGCCTGACCCCGCTATACTCCCCCAACATTATGTGTTGTATATTGTATGTGAACAGGCCTTAGTCAATGGTTACCCACGTCTTTGTGGATTTATACATGTAAAGTATAGTGTACCTTAGTGTTCTGGTTCACAGCGTTCACACTCCACTCCACCTCAAACAGGCAGCATTAACACGGCTGTGTGTGGTTGAGATAGAGCGAGAGGGAAGGAGAAATAGATTGAGAGAGAGAGATAGTTGTCATTCATGTCCTCACTTGCTCTCCTTTCACAGCCCTTCTCATCCCCCCATCCATCCCTCTCATCCCCCCATCCATCCCTCTCAATCTCTCCATCCATCTCCTGCTCTGCTGGAAGACTTCAGCTCCTTCGTGTGACGGGCTTGGAGAGGGGGATCTTAATCACAACGCTGCTTCAGGAAGGAAATGCAGCAAACAAACTAGAACCGGGAAGATTGCCTGTAGCAGTGGCCTCCCCCCCTCCTTCCCTCTCCTCAACCCCGCCCCGCCCCCCCCTCCACCATCACCACCACCCCAACCATTATAGATAGCAGTCAGGCTGTAGCCGCAAGGAGGGGAACACAAACACAGCCGTGTTTACAGATGCCATTTACATCTCCCATCCTCCCATCTATCACTCTCAGATACACAACCCTGCATGGGGCTGCGGATTCCAGTTTAGAAAGAGAGAGGGAGAGGGAAAGAGAGGGGTGGAGAGAGAGAGAGAGAGAAACAGAAGGAAGGTGCAGTGCAAGGGGAGATAAAGGAGAATTCAAGAAGACAAATATACTCTGAGAAATCGAAGGTGTAAGAGACAGAAATATATAAGAGAAGAAGAAATCGGAGGAGAAAGAAAAGTGAGAGTAACTTAAACTTATGCATGTTACTCATAAATAAGTCTTTTCTGGTAGTGGCTCCCTGCCTTTCAATATCCTGTTTTCCATAGCAACTAGCTACTGCTGCCAGCCTAACTACTCTTCTCCAGTTTTAGGTGACTAAAGACCTGCACAATGAAGTATGAAAGTTAATTTATTAAACTTTTTTTTTAAATCCAAAGTGACATGCAGTTCAAGGATTTGAATCTATATCTTTGTGATCTGTGACCACTGAGCTATGCCCACCCAAACTGATGAACTGCATTCTTAATTCTAGATGGGATGGAAGAAAATATGCAGCACATGAAGGATAGGGTGTACGAGGTACGTAACAAAAAACAAAAAAAATTCATGCTTCAGAAATTCAAAAAGAACAAAATTTGAGCTACTGTAATTTGAATGGTGAAATTCAGATCAAAATCATTTTGAACCAAAAGAATTTGAGCCTGAGTGTGCAGTTGCATGTGTTTGAATGAGGGAGGATGAGGTGTGTAGGGCGGAAGGGAGGAGGAGAGGGCTGAGAGACAGAGGCAAGTGGAGGAATGGAAGAGATGTAAGAAATGAGTGACAGAGAAGACTGAGAGGTGGGGTGTGGCGGAGAGGGAGTGAAGTGAAGTGAAGGAGGCCATAGCTAGCTTGTCCCAGCACACTGGTCAGTTTGTCACAAGCTCCTACTGTTTCTTCTGTGCTTCCTCTAGTTTCCTCGTCTTCATCCTCTGTGGGCCCTGGCCAGGCACCCCAGAGTGTGAATGAGGACCCCAGACTGCCTGCAGAGGAGCCTGACTATAATTAGCTCACTCTCAGAAAGGGCAGCAGGTAGGACAGCTAGAGAAGCTAATGGGCGAGGAGAGGGAGAGGGAGGGAGAGAGGGAGAGGGACTTTGTTGAAATGTTGCCACTATTATTCATAATTTATAGAAATCAGACTGCTGGCCTCATTAGTGATGTAAGAAGTTGGGTTAAGCTGAGGGTCACCCTGAAGTCTCCTACACATTCACACACACACACACACACACATACACACATACATAAAAACCAAACATCTTGTCCTAATCATACTGTGACCCTTACGGTCAAGGCTGGAGTCAGGGGTTGTGCTGAGGTAACAGGAAGTTAAGTTAGCTGACCAGAACTCTCAACTTCCTGTGGTTCATTATGCAAAGCAGCAGACTGGATAATGAAGAAACTCTGCATGGAGAGGATCTCTCCTCGTGGGGTCAGGAACAGGTGTGAATGTGTGTGTGTGTGTGTGTTGCAAGGGGAGGCAGTTATGTGAGGTTACTTCAGAGTGGATTAGCTACAGAGAGCTAACACTGGGCCTCAGAGGGGAAGGAACTGAACAACTCAGCACCATCCTCTCCTGTCTTTTCCACTCCTCTCCACTCCTCCCCACTTCTCTCTTCTCCTCCCCACTCCTCTCCTCCCCACCTCTCCTCCCCTCTACCCTGCTCTCCTCTACAATTATTTCCTTTCCTTACCTCTCTTCCCCACTTTTGCCCTCTCCTCATTGCTTTCCTCTCCTCCTCACTTCATAGAAATCACTTTTTCATTCCCCTCTTCCTTGTCCTCCCTTTACCCCCTCACCAATCCTGGTCAGAGCCCCTCTCAGCCCTTACCTGCAGATTGTCCTGTGTGTTGCTTGTGTGTGTGTGTGTGTGCCAGTGTTGTGTGCATGGAAATAACACAAAAATGAAGCAGATTGCTTTTAAATGGTAGAGTTAACGGAGCTATTTTTAGAGGGGGTGTTAGTGTTGACAATTTTCTTCTCTGCAGGGGAGATTTGGGGAGATCCAGTCAAGATGCCAAACTTTAATGACTTCTGATTGTCATTTGAAAACTAGATACAAATATGAGGTTTTCTGTAACTCGACATGAGCTGAACAAATGGGAGTCATGTCCGTATCATGTCTGGATGATTTCAATCAAATTATTTTGACATTGATCTAAAAAAATAAATGTTTCTGCATGTTCAGGTCTTTCTTGGACTAGTACAGTTGTAAGTGGGGGAGAGAGGAACACATGCACCAAGGTCTCCATGCCCGGGCGGCCGTGGAGAGCCCAGCCCGTGTAGCATGTATGACTTAAGCACTTTTCACCATTATTCAGTATAAGGAATGTGCTAGCCTGCCCAAAACACACACAACATGCTGCGTGTGGAAAGTATAAAATAATTCTGTACAGTGCTTTTTAACACAGCAATTATCCTCCATCTGTTTCTCTTCCATAATTCATGAGCCAGCAGCTGCTGCTCTCTGCCTCATTCTGCCTGTGCCTCTCTCTACCCCTCCTCTCTCTGCCTCTCTTTACCCCCCACCTCAGCCTTACTCAACCTCTCTCTCTCTCTCTGCCTCATTCTGCCTGTGCCTCTCTCTACCCCCCCCTCTCTCTGCCTCTCTTTACCCTTCACCTCAGCCTTACTCAACCTCTCTCTCTCTCTGCCTCATTCTGCCACACCCTCTGTCTGCCTCATTCTGCATTCCTCTCTCTCTACTTCCCCCCTCTCTTTGCCTCACACTTTCCTCACCCTATCGATCTCATTCTGCTTCCCCCTCTCTGCCTCCCCAGTATCTCTCCCTTACTCTGCCTCCCTCTCCTTCTCCCTGCCTCTCTTTGTATGTTTATCTCTTTGCCCATCTCTCGCATCTCCCTCCCTCCCTCCCTCCCTCCCTCCCTCCCTCCCTCCCTCCCTCCCTCCCTCCCTCCCTCCCTCCCTCCCTCCCTCCCTCCCTCCCTCCCTCCCTCCCTCCCTCCCTCCCTCCCTCCCTCCCTCCCTCCCTCCCTCCCTCCCTTCACCCTCTCTCTCTCTCTCTCTCTCTCTCTCTCTCTCTCTCTCTCTCTCTCTCTCTCTCTCTCTCTCTCTCTCTCTCTCTCTCTCTCCGCTCTGTCGCAAATTCTTGTCTATCTCTCTCCTGGCGCTCCCCGTTTTCTCGACATCCCTCATGGCCTTGTGGGTCTACTAATTCCTGGCATAGGCTCTGCAGAAAATCAGTGTTTTTCTGAGAAGTTGGCCGGGTCACCAGGGAGAAGAACCCTGTTTAGAGAAGCATCCTGGAATCTCCTGGAAGCGGAGGGAGCGACAACTGAAATCCACTTCGCTGCAACACTCGACACATGGACGAGACACCTTGGCGTTTAAGAGCCAGGGAGTGACAGGCCAGGGGGACTGAGAAATGTCAGTTGTTGTTTGCATGGCTTTCCTCCTCCTCTCTCCTGGCAGTCCTTCAGAGAGCTGCTGTATTCTCCAGATCACAGGGCTTAATCCAGTAAGGCTAACAAGCTAGCTGCCAGAGATGACACAGAAATAATAGACGGAAAAGCTCCACCTCATTCCCGCCTGGTTCCAGCCTTCATTTTCTCCTCAGAAACAGCAGACCTGTGTGTCTGTTCCACATTTATAACAGAAGCCAAAGGGCTGCACTCCACCTCCTCCTCACGTCAGCTTGTCAGCATCCAGTTTACGTTCCCCAGCCTTTCATCTCCAGCCTCCACGTCCTCCACAGGTCCCCCTGGCCAAGTGGCCCAGTTTCCCCAGACACAGCTCTCTGCTCCACAGCCTCTGAACCAAAGTCCCCCAGCCCCTCAGGTTCTCCAGCCCCCCAGCCTCTCAGTCCCAGCTCCCTATCAGGAGGACAATTAGAGGAGGCAGCCACAGAGCAGGCATCTGTTGATGGTTGGTATGGGAGTAAGGCAGGCTGGCTTTGCGTAGCTATGGGGTTAGTCCCGGTCTCACTGTGCTGGTCACAGTGTCAACAGAAGTCCTATTAGCTCTCCATGACTGCTGATGCTAGTGAGAGGAAACCATTGTTCTCTCTCTCTCTCTCTCTCTCTCTCTCTCTCTCTCTCTCTCTCTCTCTCTCTCTCTCTCTCTCTCTCTCTCTCTCTCTCTCTCTCTGTGTCTGTCTCTCTCTCTCTTTCTCCTCCTCTCTCTGTCTGCCTCTCTCTCTGTTCCAGCGGTGTCTCCTTCCTGCAGTCTTTCAGGAGGTGTCAGCTCGTTACCCACCTCAGGAGGTGGGAAGGAGCGAGCCAAGAAGAGCGAAGCATCCAGCCAGGGAAGAAAAGAAAAATTGCATAGCAGCTGACTCTGAGAGATCAAAGCTTCTGTTTTTTTGTCTCTTTCCCCCCCTCCTCCAAACCCCTCCCCTTCTCCCCCGACGCGTTCTCTCCCAAGAAGTGGTACTCGTCGTTTTAATCCCACTTTTTCTTCACAGTCTTTCATGTGGGCTGGTCTGAAGGGGCCGAGGCAGGGCGACAGACCATGGTATGTTGTAGCCTTGGTATGTTGTAGCCGTGCCCAGCAAAGCCCATCAGCCCTTCACTTGAAAGTGAAGTAAGATCACGTTTGCGTTTCTTCTACAGAAACATCTCAGTGTGTCTGGGGAAGGTCCTCCTCTTCCTTGGGGGAACTCATAAGTTCCTCTTCTGGTTATTCAGATGACATGTTCCGTGTGTTGAGTCAGACTCCCGACCACACTGGATTCATCACCAGAGAATCACATTACATCTTAGCTATTTTACATGATTGTTTTATTAGATGGGGCTGCTCATGCAATATGCAGATATTCTTGTCTTATTTACATCTCATTTAACGGATTTGTTACAGATGCAGAGAAGAATAACAGCAGTGATTCAGTTGGCCGGCTAATCATTAGTTTAGCCTCAGACTTGCATTCCTAGCAGGACTGTTATTCACTAAGCAAACTGATCTACCCTTAGGGAAGGCTACAGCTTAGCTCTCAGAAACACCAACCTGCCAAATGCCATCAGATGAATTACAGTCAGGGGAAGAGAGAGTGAGAGAAGACGATGACATGCAAGCATTACATATGCACACACACTCAGTTCTTCCATGTTTACAATTGTATTACTGTTTATAAACAGTAATATCATTTTTTTTTTAACGTTTTTTTCACACACAGTGAAAGGAGATAATATAACTTTTTTGTTGTTTTTACTTTTATTCGAAAATATTTTTTCAACCTTTCTAAACTTTATTTTCAAAAATATAGTTTAAAACTTTCAAAATATTACAAAATCTATATTTTCAACATTTTAAAATGATCTGATATCCTATCAGTCTACATACATGCGTGAAATACATTTCCAAAAGGTTCCTTGTGGCAGTTTGAAGAACACATACACACACACTCACACACACACACACACAGTACACCAGCTGGTTGCTAGAAGGTGGTGTAGGAGGTGCTCTAACTGAAATACCACAGATGTTCACTGTGGAGACAGTGTGTGTGTAAACGTGTGTGTAAACGTGTGTGTGTAAACATGCGTGTGGGGGGTGACACGAAGGATAGATGTTTAATGTTAACATCAGGAAGGTGATGAAGCAGTAATATGACAGAAAGCTGCTTTTACCAGCAGTTTCAGGAAACACCCAAGTCACTAGAAATAAGGTTTTTGGAGGAATGGTGATAGTATTCTCAAAACATGGCCAGTTTCAGCAGAACTTCCCTCTGCTGGTATAGTAGAACCTGCAGAACCGCACCACAACCCCTGCTGTCATCATAATGATATTGGAGAGGTGGGGAGAGGAGAAGATAAGGGAGAGAAGAGGGGGTCAGGAGAGCAGAGGAGCGGGGAGGAGGGGAGTGGAATAGAGAGGAGAGGAGAGGAGAGGAGAAGGAGAAGGAGAAGGGGAGAGCAAGGGGGGATGAGAGGAGAAAGACCAGGTGAGAGTAGCAGTGTTCAGCAGGTGGTGACCCCCAGGTGAGAGTAGCAGTGTTCAGCAGGTGGTGACCCCCAGGTGAGAGTAGCAGTGTTCAGCAGGTGGTGACCCCCAGGTGAGAGTAGCAGTGTTCAGCAGGTGGTGACCCCCAGGTGAGAGTAGCAGTGTTCAGCAGGTGGTGACCCCCAGGTGAGAGCAGCAGTGTTTAGCAGGTGGTGACCCCCAGGTGAGAGTAGCAGTGTTCAGCAGGTGGTGACCCCCAGGTAAGAGCAGCAGTGTTTAGCAGGTGGTGACCCCCAGGTGAGAGTAGCAGTGTTCAGCAGGTGGTGACCCCCAGGTGAGAGTAGCAGTGTTCAGCAGGTGGTGACCCCCAGGTGAGAGTAGCAGTGTTCAGCAGGTGGTGACCCCCAGGTGAGAGTAGCAGTGTTCAGCAGGTGGTGACCCCCAGGTGAGAGTAGCAGTGTTCAGCAGGTGGTGACCCCCAGGTGAGAGTAGCAGTGTTCAGCAGGTGGTGACCCCCAGGTGAGAGTAGCAGTGTTCAGCAGGTGGTGACCCCCAGGTGAGAGCAGCAGTGTTCAGCAGGTGGTGACCCCCAGGTGAGAGTAGCAGTGTTCAGCAGGTGGTGACCCCCAGGTGAGAGTAGCAGTGTTCAGCAGGTGGTGACCCCCAGGTGAGAGTAGCAGTGTTCAGCAGGTGGTGACCCCCAGGTGAGAGTACAGGTGGTGTAGGTAGGATGGAGCAGCCTGATTCATACGGCTCTCCTCTACACAGTGTCTCACTGAGACACACAGAGACTCACACACTCTGTCTCCTGTGTGTGTGTGTGTGTGAATGGTGTGTGTGTGTGTGTCTATGATGAGCATCTTGTCTAATCATGCAGGTGTCAGTCATTATCAAGACCCTCTACACACTCTACACACTCTACACACACTGATTCCCCCTAGAGGTTTACAATGACACATCCAACATTTAGACTTTCCCCCCTCCCCTTCTCCACACAAGCCTTCACTCTCCTTTTCCTCCCTCTCTCCTGCAGACCATGTCTGGGTCATATTACATGCTCTCCACTTACAGATAGAACACTGTGGACCTCCGAGAGCATTGGAATGGTTTTGTTACATGGGACATTTGCATTTATATGTTGATTAACACAGAGAACCTGTTATGGGCAGAGTCTTTCTCAAAAGGAAGGTAGGTTTCAAATGAAATTGCACTTACTGTAGTCAGGAAGCAGACCACCAGTAATGACTGCTGCAGGTGAAGTCAGGCAACATTGAAATCAACATTTAAACCTGAAAAGCTTTTTCAGGTAGCTAGTTAGAAACCTGGTCTCATCTTCCCCAGGTGTCATGCTTATTGGAATGTAGAGAATGGAGGAAACTAGATATTTGAGCAGCATGCCAATTTAAAATATTAAAGTTGTGTTTTTAAATCAAATGGAACATAACTTCTGCTGAATTATATTTTGTTCTGCTCCTTTCCATCTTGTGACTCATTCCTGCAGTCAGGAACCTGCTGCTGGTGTAATGTTTGGTATCACAGTGGGCCTGTCTCTCTGGACTAGACCTAACATTCACTCGACTGTTTCCTGCTTCAACCCTGTCATCCACCTGGGTAAGAGCAGGACCCACTGAGAGTGTGTGAGTGTGAGTGTGTGTGCGAGCCTGCACTCTCCCCCTTCCTCCATACTCAAAGCCAAACACAGCCTGGTTAAAATCCCAAATTAATTTCTGTGAATTCACATCCAACGACATATCCTCTGGTACTATAACCATGAATTCCAAATAGAATGTTTTAATTATGGCTTCTCATCGCTCTGCTGGCTGAGAGAGAGAGTCCAGAGAGAGCCCAGGAACGGCCCTGTTCGGAGAGGCCGGGAGAAGCTGCCGACTAAAATGATACCGTAATATCCTTGACTTTACCTTTTTATTCTGCATGGTGATGACCGCGAGTGACAATAACAGGGTAACGTGTCCCTTCGCTGTGCCAATGCTGGTGTGTTCATTGTCCTCACCCAGCACACATAACACTGACACGTATGCCTCTGCTCTGACTCCAACCACTTGTTATGTTTTAGCCAATGCAACAGTGTGTGTGTGTGAAGTCATTAATATTTGTGCAGTGTGTTTTAAAGGCCACATCAATGGAAATTTCCTTTATGGGTCAAACAGCACTGTTCTGCTTTCTTCACCAAAAACAAACAATTTCAGCAAACCCAACTCACCTGAAAACCCCTCTGAAAGAAACAGGGGAGGGCTGCTGAGCAGAACTCTTCGAACCGCCCCCCCAGAGCTAGAACCAGCTGTCTCAGGACTTCCAGCAGTCTTCCGGGTGCCACATGGACCACGTCCAGCCCGCTTCCCTGCATGTTCCCCTCAGGTACAGGCCCAGAGATGCCGGGGTTGTGCTCGTTCTGGACCTCTCTCCAGGCTGGAGCGGAGGAGTGGGCAGAGGGTCTGGAGAGGGTAGGTCGTCAGGGCCTGCTGGATAGGGAGAAGAGACTACCCGCTGGAGAGGGAGAAGCAGGATGGAGGAACAGAGCGCCGAGTGTTGGTTTGTGTGTGTGTCCCGCATTGAAATCCCCATGACGATAAGCATCACATAATGAACTGATTATTTGTATCCTTGTTGGTGCTGGCTTTCCTTAGTAGGTAATGGCAAGGCTAATTATCCGGGATTAATACAGGAATTAAAGCTATGTCGAAACATAATACTTTATTACGGGAGGCAAGTGTCTCAAGGTCTCAAATATCAGTGTCATAGCAGGCTGCCGAAGATGGATAAATGAGCTTTGGTGTTCTGTTTAAACAGGCTGATTCACCCACACAGGGTCAGTGCAGGGCATTCATTGTGTGTGTTTGTGTGTGAACTTATTGTGTTTTTATGTGGGCACAAAGCTTTGACATTGTGTTATTGTCAAACAGCAGAAAGAACTCAACAGGGTCAGAGAAGGGCTGTGCGCATTTTTGTTTGTTTGTGTGTGTGTGCATGTGTGTGTTTGTGTGAGGGAGTAAGAGAGAAATGAGCTTGTGAAGTGTCTGTGATGCATGTGGAAGAATCCCACTTTAATGAGCAGAGTTAGGCTGTAATTGATGACTCTGGTACACAATACCAGTCAACCATATATATATGTATATATATATATATATATATATATATATATATATATATATACACAAACAAACACAGAGCGAGAGAAAGGAAGATAGCATGGAGAGGGAAGACAGAGAGAGAGAGAGAGAGGTACAGTGAGGAGGCAGAGATGAGAGAGAGAAAGAACAGGAGAGAGAGAGACATAGAGACAGAGAGAGAGAGGTAAAGTGAGGAGGCAGAGATGAGAGAGAGAGAGAGAGAGAGAGAGAGAGAGAGAGAGAGAGAGAGAGAGAGAGAGAGAGAGAGAGAGAGAGAGAGAGAGAGAGAGAGAGAGAGAGAGAGAGAGAGAGAGAGAGAGAGAGAGAGAGAGAGAGAGAGAGAGAGAGAGAGAGAGAGAGAGAGAGAGAGAGAGAGAGAGAGAGAAAACAGGAGAGAGAGAGAACAGGAGAGAGCACCACAGCCGTGCTCAGAGGAGAGCTCCCGCTTCCTTTAGGAGTCACTAAAGCTCCACTGCAGCATAACGCTGAAGAGAGGGACGAGAGACAGAGAGAAAGAGGGAGGGGGAGAGAGAGAGAGGGGGAGAGGGAGGGGGTGAGGGAGAAAGACTGAGTGAGTGAGTGAGTGAGTGAGAGGGATAGAGAGAGACAGAGAGGGGGAGGGGGAGAGAGGGAGGGGGGAGAGGGAGGGGGAGAGGGAGAAAGACAGAGTGAGTGAGTGAGGGGGATAGAGAGAGACAGAGAGAGGGAGGGGGAGAGAGGGAGGGGGAGAGAGAGAGACAGAGAGAGGGAGGGGAAGAGAGAGAGGGAGGGGAAGAGAGGGAGACAGAGAGGGGGAAGGGGAGAGAGGGAGGGGGAGAGAGGGAGGGGGAGGGAGAGAGACAGAGAGGGGGAGGGGGAGAGAGAGAGACAGAGACGGAACGGAGGAGCGATCTGCTCCACCTTACAAACACACAGCAGAGATTTGTGATTGCTCTGCCAAGCACAGCGCTCGCTCTAATCTCCATAAGTGAGCTTTATGTTGCAGATATAACAACTAAATGAAGGCAGTCCAGGGGAAGGCTGTCGTCCAGGGCCCCTCCGCAGGGCCCGACAGTCAGACACTCCTACCCAGGCTGCCTCTAATGGCAGCCTCAACAGCCCCCATCCGGGGGAGAGAGGAGATCTGTGGCTGTCTCTGATATACTTATCCAGGCCTGGGAGGCCCGCAGGAGATTGGTTCTGCAGTGACCAGGCGATGGTGTGTTACCAGAGGTACCCAGTGTGTGGTAGACTGGGCTACCTCTGGGCCTCTTACTGGGAGGGATTCCATCCCCCAGGGTTGGTCCTCTGAAATCCTCTCTATATTGTGGAACACAAGCCAGATTTCCCCTGGATCAGGTGGATCATTCCCTTTAATGAACTGCGTCGTTCTGCTCATGTGCGTTGTTCTCTGTGTGTGTGTGTGTGTGTGTCTGTGTGAATGAGAGGGAGCGAGAGAGAGAGAGAGAGAAGATGAGTTGATTTCCACATTCGTTTTAGTGTGGCCTTTCAATGTGTTTATTTGTGTGTGTGTGTGTGTGTGTGTGTACGTGTGACCAGGCAGGTGACCAGCTCCTTTACCATCTGTTAAACACCTGGGTTTGAATCTACGTCTCGGGAGGGCTGTTTTCCACCACGTAGCTTATGTCCCCCTCTCCACCACCCCTCCTCTTCCCCTCTCCACCAGCCCTCCTCTTCCCCTCTCCACCACCCCTCCTCTTCCCCTCTCCACCAGCCCTCCTCTTCCCCTCTCCACCACCCCTCCTCTTCCCCTCTCCACCACCCCTCCTCTTCCCCTCTCCACCACCCCTCCTATTCCCCTCTCCACCACCCCTCTTTCCCCTCTTCATCACCACATCTTTTATTCTTCTCACCTCCACCTTCTTTTCTCTCCTCTACCTCATCAGCTTCATCCCCTCTACTCCACCTCTCTTCTCCTCCACCCCCTCTCTTCCACCCCCCCCTCTCCTCTACCCCTCTCCTCCACCCCCTCTCCTCTACCCCTCTCCTCCACCCCCTCTCTTCCACCCCCCCTCTCCTCTACCCCTCTCCTCCACCCCCTCTCCTCTACCCCTCTCCTCCACCCCCTCTCTTCCATCCCCCCTCTCGTCCACCCCCTCTCCTCCACCCCCTCTCTTCCACCCCCCCCTCTCCTCTACCCCTCTCCTCCACTCCCTCTCTTCCACCCCCCCCCCTCTCGTGCACCCCCTCTCCTCCACCCCCTCTCTTCCACCCCCCCCTCTCCTCCACCCCCTCTCTTCCATCCCCCCTCTCGTCCACCCCTCTCCTCCACCCCCTCTCCTCTACCCCTCTACAGGGTACACTACCATACAGAGAGCAATGTGAAGATCTGGCTTCTCAGCACCAGAGGTGAGCTCTATTTTTAGACTGTCAGCTTCACATTGCCTGTGTATTATTCATTATCCCAAAGTTTCCCAAAGCCCAGTGCTGATACACTACATACTCTCTCAGATTACTACAATAAATATAACATAAATATATAATGCAGAAATATAACTTAACTTTGTATGACCAGCACTTCCAAACCAAAAGAGTAGGTCTTACCCTTGCTCTGATATCACTATAGTAGGTCTTCCCACTGTTTAACATTTACATTTTGTCATTTAGCAGGCGCTCTTATCCAGAGCGACTTACAGTAAGTTCAGGGACATTCTCCCCGAGGCATTCTGATTAATTCTGATTAATTCTCACTAACCGCTCAGCCATCTGACCCCCGCCTAATGTATAACAGTATACATTAGTTGAGTTTAGTTGGCAGGCATGGTGTAGGATGGCACTTCAAGCTCTCAAACCCTCCTGCAGGGGGCCGCTGCTCTTGGAAGCTGGACTGAAGCAGTGTCCCCAGACAGTGTCCTCACAGTGTCCTCACACAGTGTCTACACACAGTGTCTACACAGTGTCCTCACACAGTGTCCTCACACAGTGTCCTCACACAGTGTCTACACAGTGTCCTCACACAGTGTCTACACAGTGTCTACACAGTGTCCTCACACAGTGTCCTCACACAGTGTCTACACAGTGTCCTCACACAGTGTCTACACAGTGTCCTCACACAGTGTCCTCACACAGTGTCCTCACACAGTGTCTACACAGTGTCCACACAGTGTCCTCACACAGTGTCTACACAGTGTCTTCACACAGTGTCCTCACACAGTGTCCTCACACAGTGTCTACACAGTGTCCTCACACAGTGTCCTCACACAGTGTCTACACAGTGTCCTCACACAGTGTCCTCACACAGTGTCTACACAGTGTCCTCACACAGTGTCTACACACAGTGTCTACACAGTGTCCTCACACAGTGTCTACACAGTGTCCTCACACAGTGTCCTCACACAGTGTCTACACAGTGTCCTCACACAGTGTCCTCACACAGTGTCTACACACAGTGTCTACACAGTGTCCTCACACAGTGTCTACACAGTGTCCCCACAGTGTCTACACACAGTGTCTACACACAGTGTCTACACAGTGTCCTCACACAGTGTCTACACAGTGTCCTCACACAGTGTCCTCACACAGTGTCCTCACACAGTGTCTACACAGTGTCCTCACACAGTGTCCTCACACAGTGTCTACACAGTGTCCTCACACAGTGTCCTCACACAGTGTCTACACAGTGTCCTCACACAGTGTCTACACAGTGTCCTCACACAGTGTCTACACAGTGTCCTCACACAGTGTCCTCACACAGTGTCTACACAGTGTCCCCACACAGTGTCCCCCCACAGTGTCCCCCCACAGTGTCCCCACAGTGTCCACACAGTGTAAACACACAGTGTCCCCACAGTGTCCACACAGTGTCCCCAGACAGTGTCCCCCCACAGTGTCCCCACAGTGTCTACACACAGTGTCCCCACAGTGTCCCCACACAGCAGGAAGTCCTCCAGCCCTCCAGAGAACCAACACTCATCATGACTTGGAGTTCAGGATCCGACTCCGCCATGCCCACCTTTCCGGGTGACAGAATCTCCCCTTTTAAGAACCGCAAGGGCGACAGACTTTTCACGGACCTGCTTTTTCTGCCATCAAAGGCTTTCTGAACAGGCACTTGATCTTCCTGGGTGAGGAATTGGCTATCATGGTAATGGTGCCAACAGATGAGGAAAGAAATGTGTTGGTACAGTTATAGTGACATCAAAAGAACAGATATCTGTTGATAACGGAGGTGACATGTTCCTAACTGGGACAGTCTTGGGGTTTGCATTATTGCTATTTGCAACTGTCGCCACATCAACTGCAGATAAACAGTTTATAGTAAACATCTCTCGAACACAGACTCTCACAGCGCACAGACAAACAAACACAGACACACACACAGACACACACACAGACAAACGGCAGCATCCACGCAAACGCAAGACAAGTTTCAGTTGCATCGTCTCCCCCGTGATCGGTCTCAGCCAAAGGCAAATGTGTGTCTGTCTGCCTGTTCAGCTGCTCTGACATCTGTGTTTCCCTTATTTACAATTAGATTAAGTTAATCATCTGATATGTTCCCAGGCACTGGCGGTACAGCATTAACTCCCCCTGTCATATGTTGTCATACGGACCAGCATATGGACAAGCTTGTTGAAAAACAGTGTGTGTGTGTCCACCACCCAGCCCCCGACCGCCCAGCCCCCTACCCCCCAGCCTCCATACCCCGGCCTCCACCCCCCAGCTCCCTACCACCCAGCCTCCAGACCCCAGCCTCCAGACCCCAGCCTCCACCCCCCAGCCCCCTACCACCCAGCCTCCACCACCCAGCCCCCGACCGCCCAGCCCCCTACCCCCCAGCCTCCATACCCCGGCCTCCACCCCCCAGCTCCCTACCACCCAGCCTCCAGACCCCAGCCTCCACCCCCCAGCCCCCTACCACCCAGCCTCCACCACCCAGCCCCCGACCGCCCAGCCCCCTACCCCCCAGCCTCCATACCCCGGCCTCCACCCCCCAGCCCCCTACCACCCAGCCTCCAGACCCCGGCGTCCACCCTCAAGCCCCCACCCCCCAGTCCCCACGCATGCATGGATCTCACTTGATCATGCCTCTATGTCTATTTGTACTGGCTCTGGTCCTGGCTCTGGTCCTGGCTGTTGACTGTAGTTTCATCTGTTGCTCTCTGCTGATGAATGAATGAAGGTTATTGGGATTTGATTGTGCTGTCTGAGGAGTCTCAGAAAGGCAGGCTGCACGAGGGCTTTGGAACTCATTTGCCTGGCATTGTGTGGAGGAGGTGCCCCCAGGTTAGAATAGGCAGGGTTTCATCTCTGCTTTCTTATTTTCTCTCTCTCTCTCTCTCTCTCTCTCTCTCTCTCTCTCTCTCTCTCTCTCTCTCTCTCTCTCTCTCTCTCTCTCTCTCTCTCTCTCTCTCTCTCTCTCTCTCTCTCTCTTACTCTGCTATGTCTCTGTATTCTCTAAATAGTGTCTTTATTTTTACCCCTGATACTCTTCATCTGTTTCTCTCTCTCTCAGTTCTCCATCCATCTCTCTGTCATCCTCTTGCCGTCTATCCATACCCTCCCACTCCTCCCTCCCTCCCTCTCTCTCTCTCTCTCTCTCTCTCTCTCTCTCTCTCTCTCTCTCTCTCTCTCTCTCTCTCTCTCTCTCTCTCTCTCCCTCTCTCTCTCTCTCTCTCTCTCTCTCTCTCTCTCTCTCTCTCTCTCTCTCTCTCTCTCTCTCTCTTACTCTGCTATGTCTCTGTATTCTCTAAATAGTGTCTTTATTTTTACCCCTGATACTCTTCATCTGTTTCTCTCTCTCTCAGTTCTCCATCCATCTCTCTGTCATCCTCTTGCCGTCTATCCATACCCTCCCACTCCTCCCTCCCTCCCTCCCTCCGTGCTCTATTCCTCTGTTCTCGCTGTTATCACTCTGTATTGTATATGTCGTTCTCTCTCTCCGTTCCTCTCTCTTTCACTCTGGCCTGTGCTCACTGCTCCCAGGGGAGGCTCTACAGAGAAAGAAGATCTATTTCTCTTCTTCTCCCTCCATCTCCTCTGACCCTCATCTGTTCTCCTCTCCTCCTATCAGCTTGTCTCTTTGCTGCTTCTCTGCTCCATTACCTGCAGCCCCAGCTCCTCCCCTACCTCTACCTCCTCTTCTTCCTCCACCAACTCCTCTTCTTCTCCCTTACCTCCCCCTCCCCCTTTGTCTGCCTGTTGTTTTTTGTTCTGTCTGTATGCCTGTTATCTGCCTTCCTACCTGCCTGCCTGCCTGTTTGTCTTCCTGCCTGCCTGCCTGCCTGCCTGCCTGCCTGCCTGCCTGCCTGCCTGCCTGCCTGCCTGCCTGCCTGCCTTCCTTCCTTCCTTCCTTCCTGCCTGTCTTTCTGCCTGCCTGCCTTCCTTCCTTCCTTCCTTCCTTCCTTCCTTCCTTCCTTCCTTCCTTCCTTCCTTCCTTCCTTCCTGCCTGCCTGCCTGCCTGCCTGCCTGCCTGCCTGCCTGCCTGCCTGCCTGCCTGCCTGCCTGCCTTCCTTCCTTCCTTCCTTCCTTCCTTCCTTCCTTCCTGCTTGCCTGCCTGCCTGCCTGCCTGCCTGCCTGTCTTTCTGCCTTCCTTCCTTCCTTCCTGCCTGCCTGCCTGTCTTTCTGCTTGTCTGCCTGCCTGTCTTTCTGCCTGTCTGCCTGCCTGTCTTCCTGCCTGTCTTCCTTCCTGCCTGCCTGTACATCTATCACTGTTCTCGTTGTGGGAGTTGTATCTATTCTCTCAAACCAAACGTTCACCCTCACTGCCCATCTCTTCTCTAACCTCTCCTGCACTCTGTTTCACACTCCATTGCTTCCTCCCTCCATACCTCTATCCCTCCCTCCTTGCAACTGACCCCCAACTGTCCTCCGGGTCATCTGACTCTGACAGACCAATGGCAGGCCGGTGCTGTCCAGGAACTTGCTGACACATGGCATGGCACACCTGATTGCAAAGCGTAGTGTTTCAAGATACTCCAAAGTCTGACCTGCTCTAAAGGGAGTGCTTTAAACCTAAGAACACCTCTTCTATAACTATAAACTTCAAAACAACTAAAGCCATTACAGGCATGATTAGTTTACATTTACATGTATTCATTTGGCGGTTTTATCCAAAGCGACTTCCAAGAGAGAGCTTTCGAAAAGTGCATAGGTCACTGATCATAACAACGATATAGCCCACATTGCGGGGCTCTCTCTCTATCTCTCTCTCTCTCCCTCCGTCTCTCTCTCTGTCTTCACCTATTTCTCCCTTTAGTTGTCATAATGCATTAATCTATTTATGATAAAGGGAAATGCTGTTTATTATGACAACAAACACAATCGCTAAACACAATGGCTAACACGTTTGAATGCAGCGACATGGCTGGCCTTGTATAAAGCGTGGTGTTGGTGGGGGCTGGGGGGGGAGCGGGAGTGGGCGCACACAAACACACACCTACACACACAGGCAAACACACACATACACACGCAAAAGGCCAGTTGAAAGGTAGGAGAGAGAAAGAGAGATAAAAGTGAGAGAGAGATGGGGGAGAGGGTGTTTGAAAATGAGAGAGGGAGAGAGAGAGAGAGAGAGAGAGAGAGAGAGAGAGAGAGAGAGAGAGAGAGAGAGAGAGAGAGAGAGAGAGAGAGAGAGAGAGAGAGAGAGAGAGAGAGAGAGAGAGAGAGAGAGAGAGAGAGAGAGAGAGAGAGAGAGAGAGAGAGAGAGAGAGAGAGAGAGAGAGAGAGAGAGAGAAATGCAACTGGCTGAGGGGACCAATGAAGAGATAAACAGAGTTCACTCACATTAGTAATCTCTCTGGGTTTGTTTTGCTTGTTTGTCAACGTGGAACTGTCTTTGCTGTGTGTGTGTGTGTGTGCATGTGTGTGTGAGAGAGAAACATACCAACTGCCTCTCCTCTCGTGTTGTCCGGCTGGTAGACTGGTCAGAAGGGACATCTTCGCTACTGAACGGTGCTGTATGAAAGGACCGGTTGAGCAGACAAACACACACACACACAGGCATCACTATGGAAATACCTGATGAATTATTCATCCTGCTATTGAAAGGCTGCATGCCTAGCCCCCATAAAGCTGGCAGCCTCTCTCTCACTCTCTCTTTCTATGTCTCTCTCCCCTCTCTCTCTCTCTCTCTCTCTCTCTCTCTGTCTATCTCTCTCTCTCTGTCTATCTCTCTGTCTCTCTCTCTTCATTCCTTTTCTCCCTTGTTTGACTGATACACGAATTGAGCACGTATGTACTGTTCCTTTCTCTTGCATCCCATCAGATGGTTTTACGTACTTATATACTACCTGTTATATTTACAGTAATATACTGCCTAGTGTAGATCCAGTAGGATTGTGTGTACAGTGTTTGTCAGGGACAGGGCACACTTAATGAAGATCAGTTTCCCATGGTGAAGCTTCACTCTGTTCCATAGTCCCACTGCAGACACCCCCCAGTCAGAAGCAGGTGGAGAGGGAGGATCAGCAGGAGAGGGAGGAGCAGGAGGAGCAGGAGGTGGAGGTGGAGGAGGAAGTGATGGAGAGGGAGGGGGAGGGGGAGGGGGAGGAGGAAGAGGGGGAGAGGATTCCCTCCAGAATGACCTCCAGACAAGCACTGAAAGGCCTCATCCAATCAAACAGTTTTTGACAGGAATTCACACTGAGACAGAAGAGGGCGGACAGCACGCAGTGTGTGTTTGTGTGTGTGTGTCTGTGTGAATGTCCGTGTATTGACATGAAATACAAAGATTTTAAAATGTACAAATATTTACAATGCAAATAAGACAGTAGACTCAATTCACACAAAACAACGATGTAATTCATGCAAATGATGTATGCGTGTTATCTCAGAGGTGTAGAACATGACAGGCCTCAGCTCTGCACCAGGGTAGGGTGATCAGGGAGAAGTGGTTGGGGAGAGGCGGTTGGTAGCCCACCTCACCGCCCCCCCCCCCACCACCATCACCACTACTACCGCCCCCAAACCCCCAGAGATCCTCATTATGCAACCGTGGAAGCTTTAGGCTATGGAGAGGGGCGTGCAAGGGTTGTTTTGGTGGGGTGTGTTGTTTATTTAGAAGAGAGAAAGGTCAGGTCCAAATTAAGACCAGCTCTATCTCCCCCCCTGCCAAAAATGCAAGCCCGGGCCACTACCGCTGCAACAACGCCCAGAGGAAAGCACATTTTGAGTGACAGGTCATTCATTGTAAATGAAAAGCTGTCGGTTTGACGACGCGACGTAAAAAGTACACGGAGAGCTGGAAAAAGACGGTGAATCCCCCGAGTAAATCTTTCTTTGTTTCTCTTAGTTTGTTCTATCCATCGGGTTAATAAGTTTAGTTTATGAGGTGTGTATCAGCTGCACAGTCGCTCGTGTGGTCGCCATGGTGACAGAAGTGCCATCACTCAGTGTGACTGATAAGTCTAGAAGGTTCTTGGCAATTGTCCTTGGAAAAACTGAAAATGTTTTTCCCATTGTTCTATCTCCATTTCTCTCTCTCTTTGTGTTTCTTTCTTCCTGACACCAGATAAACAAACACAAAACTCTTCAGCACTCTGAATCAAGTTTTGCTCAAATCCATTTTTGGTGAACAACTCTTTGCTTTGTTCCCTCTACTTTTTCTCTCCTTAACTCACTTCTCTCTTCACCTATCCTCTGCTCTCTTTTCCAACAACTGTAGGTAATGACAAAAATGAAATATTTGCTCAGCCGAGGTAAATATGTGATACATTAGAGCACTGAAGAGCAATGTGGAAACACAACAGGAAAGCACTCACTGTGAATATTTTGACCTGGTTTCCATAGAAACTTTCTCCGCTTAAACAGACGTTATTGTCAGATGAAATCCTTCATAGCTCATTCTATCTAGATACAGTACACAAAGAAACAAGCCCATAGCTTACATGTTTCGAGGCATTTATCTGCATCTACATTTATAAAAGTGTGTTTTCTTCACAGAAAAACCAAAATAGCTCACCTCTTGCTTATATGGGAGAGAGTGAGGAATTGGCACAGGCTTAGGTTTCCATCGATGATTGAAGAGCAGCATTTTATTACTCTGATACACACATAACCTTGGAACTGAAAAGATGATTGGAGAAGAAGCAGCCATTATCAGCGTGCCAGAACAAAACACTGTAACACATCTTGTGATGTGCCCCAGTCTGAGAAGATGATATTAAGCACATTGCACTTATAGTGGGGAATGACTTTGCACAATCAAAACGGGAGTTCAAAATCCCCCAAATCAGCAGCCTATCTGATTTGTTCAGCAGCATCTACGAGGATTCAAGACATGCAATTGTGCTACTATGTTTACCTTGACTAACAAGATTCTTCCCATCTCCAAGATTAAGACTGGAGGTCACACAAAGACGTTTTTGGCAGAAGTGGAGAAAAATGCATTTCGGCTTTATGTATTCATATATGCGCTTCTAGTGCGTCATGTAGTTATATAGGCACACGTTGGAGGAACGGCAAGTTGGGATGAATCTACAATCTGAGCCCCACTCCTGTACCCGTCATTATAGCAGAGACAGGGCCATGCAAAACCTACATTTACACAGATGCTCTGTAACGGGTGGTGCAGGAAGGACCTACAGTAAGTGCAACTGGAACACAGAGACTGGCCACAAAACAAGAACACGGCGAGGATACTCTGAGCGAAACAGGGAAACAGAGAAACCACGACTGACCGGGGCTAGGCGCAAAACAGGGTCTGAGATACAAAACCAAACAAAAAACACGTGGAAGCAATAACACTAAACAGAAGTAAAAACCACTGAACCAAACACAGGTGATGACAGCTGACAGAACACTGAAACGCAAGGGCGGGAAAAATCTAGGACAACAGTGAACATGAAAGGTGCACGGCCTGTTATTTTATACCTGTCATCTTATCCGACTTTTACAAGGTGCTTGTTTATATAGGCTATATACGTTTTAGCCTGGCTCTGCCCTCCTACGTATTTCCGCTCAATTTGGATTTCGCTTCTGTATTAGGTTTGGCCATTCGGTACGTAAGTCAGATTTTTCAGGCTGATTTTCTACCGGCGAATCAGCGAACAGAGGGAGTGGCTGAGAACGATGACATTGATTTTGTGCGTTAGTTTATGTAGTTCCGTAATAGCGGTGGAGAAAGATGCGAGCGAAGCCATTCGGTCCGTTGTGGCAACACTGCCAAATATCTATAAACTAAAGCCGGAGCAAGAACAAGTTTTGCTGAGTTTTGTTGGTGGCCTTGATGTTGTGGCCCTCCTCCCCACGGGGTTTGAGAACAGTTTGATTTTCCAGCTACGGCAGATAGCTCTGTTACAGTAGTGGTGAAGGAATTGGCTAAGGCGAATGCTAGCAATTGGTTATGGCAGATCAGACTGGCTCTGGGCAGATCCAATAGTTTTAAACAGAGTACCCGCCTACAAGGAAGTCAACGCTTGTCAATGGAGTGAGCCCAGACTCTCTGTACAACTGAAATATATACGAGAGTCTGTTTAGGACCAGGTCTACTGGTTCTGCTCTGCTGTTTCAGATCCAGGCTCACGACCGGATCTATACTCTGATCCATAATCAGACCAACACTTAGCCGCTGTTCATATGGACCTCACTAGAAAATCCATCCCCTCCTGCCCTCGCCTAAACTTGATTGGTCCAGTCCTTCGGTCTCTAACTGGGCAGGCAATGGGGGGTCATGGAACACCCTCATAATGGTCCGCATGTCCTTGTATTCTGGGATAAAAAGGTCATACATCAAAAAGAGTTGTTATATTGCTGTAATTGCAAAATGACTGTAAAACAAAGGGATTCACAGTATTTTCTGAGGTTAAGCAGCTTTCTGCTTTTCCTTGTTGGTATGGACCTGTTTCTCTGCGGGGGCCTGGGACCTGATTGGCTGACACGGCTCCCACATGGTACATGTCTACAGCTAAGAAGTAACAAGAAGCCTTGAAAAATTTAAGAGAATTTCAAGGGGGGGGGGGGGAGACAGGTTGTAGCTGTATAGGAGCGAAAGCGTCTATCAAGGATCCATCTGTGTTCTACATAACATTTAGTAACTTCACTCTTATCCAGAGTGACTTACAATAAGTACAGGGACATTTTCCCAGAGGCAAGTAGGTTGAAGTGCCTTGCCCAAGGACACAACGCAATTCAGGTGGTGGGGAGTCAGGTGACTGAGCGGTTAGGGAATCGGGCTGGTAATCTGAAGGTTGCCAGTTCGAGTGCCAAATGACATTGTGTCCTTGGGCAAGGCACTTCACCCTACTTGCCTCGGGGGGAATGTCCGTGTACTTACTGTAAGTCGCTCTGGATAAGAGCGTCAGCTAAATGTAAATGTACATTTTTCAACACTCAGGAATCGAACCGGCAACCTTCTGATTAATAGCCCGATTCCCTAACCGCTCACCCATATGTGTTCTGACAGGGTAGATGAGCATATCTCATTAATACGGAGACACCAACATGGTTCATCCAGGATGGGATTATATATATAGTACTTAACTGCAGACTTGCATCAATTATAAGGATGCATAATTACCTTCGATGGATCTTAATGTTATTCATTGTAACCAGTTCGGTGGGTGAGGCGTTTGACGCCTGCCATGTAGCCTGCCTTCTTCCCAGGGATATCTACACTTCCAGATGTTCTACCCTCCTACGCCTCGTCCATCACCCCTGCCGGTGACCTCGTCTTAGTCTCCCTCGGCTCCCTCACAAAGGACCTGCCTCGTCTTGGAGGATCGACACCTGAACCACTCTGTTGAATTTGAATATCTCTGTTGCTCCACTCAGACCTCTTCCCTCTCTCTCGGCGCTGTAATTCCTTAATGATCTAGTTATTCAGCGCCCAGCCGGCCTCCTTCACATCTATGACCCTTACCGAGGCTAAATCACACATGCCCACATGCATTTATACATGCAGGTGGCCCGTATGAATGTGACATTTGGTGCCACGGAGAGTTATTTTCCGAACATGAAAAGCAACTCTATTCTGCCAGCCTGAGCTGTCACTCACAGAGTCTAAGGAACAGGCAGAAGGTCTTGGTGCTTGTCTGTCAGTTTTAGCTGATTATACGGCTACTGCTGCAGACACACACACACACACCCATACACGTACACACACACACCCATACACGTACACACACACATGGCCACACACAGGGATAGAGAGTAGTGTGCAGAGAAAGGATATGGTTTTGGCAGTTGTCAATTCACACATTTTTTGTGTTGTTTACAAAGGAGTTTGACCTGGCCTTGGCATTACAACAGTGGCAGCCTATACTGCAGTGTGTGTGTGTGTGTGTGTCAGTGTGTGTCTGTGTCTGTGTATGTTTGTAAATATTTGTGAAGGGGTGAGAAAGGAATTTCTAATATTTGTGGATGAGGAGAATTTGAAAAACATATTGATTGATGAGCGACCTGGTTGATGTACAGAGATGCTGTCTCATTACTGCACAGACCAACACCAAGAGTAAAGTATTGATTCAGATGGTACAGCACCTCTACTACACATGTCATCTTGACCGGACAGAATGGAGGCATCTCTTACCACATTACCATGCAGATGTCCTCTGAGACACAGGTAATTCTACTGACGACATGACTTTGCAATCTTACTGCTACCCATGCTCTTCCTAGCCTCTCCTCCCCTCCTCTCCTCCCCTCCTCTCCTCTCCTCTCCTCTCCTCCCCTCCTCCCCTCCTCCCCTCCTCCCCTCCTCTCCTCCCCTCCCCTCCTCTCCTCCCCTCCTCTCCTCCCCTCTCCTCTGTTCTCCTCATTTCGCCTCGCCTCTCCTCACCACCCTGTGATTTGATCCAGAGGATCTGTTGTTGAGTTGTTGTGAAGAGAAACAGAGTGCGAATCAGTCTGACCCCTGAGGTCTTGCTGTAGGCAATACTAGCATCCAAGGTCAGGGTAAATATGCACTGTAATTGGCCGGGTTTCCCAGATTCGTTAAGAAGCTCTTAACGCTAAGAGCTTCTTAAGAATGTTCTAAGACCGTTCTAGGGCACTTTTCGAACGTTCTTTAGAAGCTCTTAGCGTTTCTCTTAGAGCTTCTTAACGAATCTGGGAAACCCGGCCATTATCTTTTATCTCGAGAGGGAGGGGCTTTGAGCAAGGGCCTGTTCAGGGAGGGGCCTGGAGTGGCACATGCGAGTAACCAACCATTTATAGGTGCATTTCAGTCTCAAACCTGAGCGGCATTACTGTGTAATGCACCAGAGTAGGGTCATGCCAAAAACTTTACTGATATTTTCCATAAAAAGTATTGAAAAGTTGAAAACATATTTTGAAAGAACGTTTAGCAAAAAAGTTGTCGGTCAACCATATTTCAAGAAGTCTCTGGGGTTTCCGACCTACATTTGTAACGCCTGGTCTTAATTCGCTCATAGCTACTTGTCACTTACTGAAAGATGTAAGTATGTAAGTAGACTTGATACACATACTGTGCCAGCGGTTAAAAACATTTGAGCTGTGTAATAAGCTAAGAGACATTTGCCCCGTCTTTGGTTATTTCCATAACGGTTGCTAGCAAACCTGTCGTTAGGGCTTCAAAATACCTTGGAGTGAGATTTGGTGGGGCCAACCAAAATAATGCGGCGATTTTAGACTCTTTTTAGGGGTTCATTCAATATTTTGCATTATAATAAATAAATGTGTTGTTATCCAGTGAATCAGATAAGGTTGAACACATTTATTGCACCTCTAGTATGATATTGGTCAACCTAGGTCATTTTGTTTACGTAAGCCTAGTGTCATCTATAGGTCATGTGGGGAGAGGGTTCCTCTACTGACAAGGAGTGCTAACTGCTAAGCACCGGTATTTTCTGAATATAACATTACATCCTAAATGTCTCCGACATTCAGCTAGCACAGGAGTCAGGTCAAACACAGCCGCCGTTTACACCTCTTAGGCAATTTGCATAGTTCTGCATCCAGCATTCGCACAGACAAAATCAGGAAGTGACCTCACACCGACCTGTTCTAGAAACACACTCGCTGATGTTCATGTTCTCCAGGTAACCCCCTGTGAACGTTAAATGTCGAAGGGAGAGGGAGGCTGTCCTGGATTGGTCGGCCGACAGCGGTGTGTTCAAGCTCCTCTGCCGACCCTTTCAAGTGCTGAGCTGATCAAACTGAGGCCCCGCCCTTCCTCAGATGCTGGGAATGAGAAGCCTGGGATGAAAGGGACACGTGAATGGATGAACAAAGGAAACGGATTCTGATAGCTGTCTATCAGAGCACAGGCACTCAACCAGCCTGGCCATCCCATAATGATCGCTGTCACATCTCCTTTCCCCTTTTTTTCCCCCGTCTTCGTTCCTACCAGCGCTTCCATCCCTACCTTCCAAGTCCTCCCTCCTTCCCGTCTCTCTCCTCCTGCCTGCTGCTCTCATCTTAGAGGGAAAAGGCTTCAGAAGTGGAGCAGCATAGGCCTGATCCGACAGGAATTACAGCCTTTTTTTAGAGGCTTCTGGTACTTTGGTCGGAGGCTGTGAGGTGTGAGGTGTGAGGCTGAGGTTGGATAATAAAAGTGAACAGAAACCATTTTTGTTTAAAGACATTTGTGCATTTGTATCTGTGTGTGTGTGTGTGCGTGTGTGCGTGTGTTGGTGAGCTTTGCTCCTGTAGCCTCTAACGACTTCTCTGGCCCATTAATTGGCGTCTGGGGCTCTGCATCGCTAACTGGACGCTTTTATTTGTGTGCAGGGGACGAACAAAGCTCTTGTGTAATTGCTAGCTTTGTCAGCGTTCCCTCATTTTCTCTTCCATACAGTTTCTGTCTTTTTTCTATCAATCCGACTCCCCACCACCCCCCACCACCACGTCTCCAGGCTGCCCGGAGCAGAAACACTTGGTTGCAGCAGCCAAGAGGACGTCTGGGACTGGGGATGGGGAGAAGAGGACACTGGGAGGAGAGTACTGGATGTCATAATGCTGGAACACACTGACCCAATGCTGACATTATAACAGAGGTAGAGGACAGAGATCGAGCAGTCAGTAGAATAACTATGTAGAAGACGGAGCAGTCAGTATAATGATCAAGTAGAGGGTAGATTCAGAACAGCCTGTTTAATGACTGAAAATGTCTGGCTAATAAAACAGCTTAGTCATACATCCACACTTTAAAAGAGGAGAGAAGAGTGGAAGAGAGGAGAGGAGAGGAGAGGAGAGGAGAGGAGAGGAGAGGAGAGGAGAGGAGAGGAGAGGAGAGGAGAGAAGAGATGAGAGGAGAGGAAAGAAGAGATGAGAGGAGTATTCTTGTCCAGGGTATCCCTACAAGAACAATGCTCAGCTGCACATTAATTATGACTGAACGGCTGACCCCGACCCCTGACCCTGACCCCGACCCCTGACCCCTAAAACTCGGAAACCTGTGACACTGTAGGCACGTCTGGTATGCTCTGACGATGCATCTCATCCCCCCCTCTCTCCCTCTCCGTCTTTCTCCCTTTCTCTTCCTCTTCATCTCTTTCCCTCTTTGTTTTTCTCTCTCCTTCTCTGTCTTTCTCTCTCACTGTCTCTTCCTCTTCATCTCTCCTTTCGCTCTCTCTTCATAAGCGCAGCTAGTTCTGGCAGGGCAATCGGGCAGCGCACGTCAGACAGTCATCGGGGACGTAAGGCGTCTTACTCCACCTTCCTTACTCCACCCACTACCACACCCATGTTAGCAGCGCATATCCATTGGGCCACGTCCGATAAGGCGTCTTTAAAAGACGTGCGGATACGCACACACTCACCCCGGTCGTTGTATGATCAGTGCTGCTGCCGCCCTCCACCGTCCCCTTCTCCCCCGTGCTGTCTGTACGTCTATCAACCAGGGGGATTATATCTTTATTGCTCCCTGCCTCATATGTCATGTTTGTATGTGTTGCATCGAGGAGGCAGGGAGTGCTTCCCTTAGATCATCCACTCCGCCAAAGTAAATCTACATGTCCATGTCATGTAACAAAAAATGCTAAAAATCTAATACGTGATTGTCTTGACTGAACTCTTCATCTGTCTCCCTCTCTCCCCCTCTCTCTTCCTCTTCATCTCTCTCTCTCTCCCCCTCTCTGTCTTTCTCTCTCCCTCCCTCTTCCTCTTCATCTCTCTCCTTCTCTCCCCCTCTCTCAATCTCTCTCTCTTCCTCTTCATCTCTCTCCTTCTCTCCCCCTCTCTCAATCTCTCTCTCTTCCTCTTCATCTCTCTCCCTCTCTGTCTTTCTCTCTCCCTCCGCCTCCCCCTTCCTCTTCATCTCTCTCCCCCTCTCCCCCTCTCTCAATCCCTCTCTTCCTCTTCATCTCTCTCCCTCTCTCTCCCCCTCTCTCACTCCCTCTCTCTCCCTCTTTCTGTCTTTCTCTCTCCCTCTCTCTCCCTCTTCATCTCTCTCTCCCTCTATTTCTCTTCCTGCTGGAGAGAGACAACCACTCTCTCCTCCTGCGCGCCAGTTCTCTGGAGTTCTGTTGCATAACATTTGTGTTGATCATTAGTATTCACAATTATTTTGACGGACAAACCTTCTGACGGACAAACTCAACTCCTGTCCTCTTTTTTGGTCTCAAGTTGGGCACATGCCTACACAATAGCACATGCTCCAGGCGGTCTTGCATCGAACAAATCAACAGGTGGTCTCCATACAATCAGTCTCCCAGCAGGGTTTGACAACTTACACAGAGGCAATAACAGCGTCTCAAACATACCCTTCTACCTCCAATCATCTCACATCAATTACATGCAAATAATCAGATAGTTAGATCCATCCTTTATTAAATCACATTTCCATTAGAATCTTTTGTTATTACAGAAACATTAAAACAGCTCATCTCTGACTCGTCACGACTGGAGTTTCAATCTGGTTGGTTATGTTGCTAGGTAACGGGAACATGGAGTGATACAATGAATGCAGGCCGGGGTTGTGTGTGTGTGTGTGCTGGGTAGCAGACAGGCTCCCTGCTTCAACCCAGCGTCAACATTCCAGAATCCAACTAGGCCGGATGTTGCTTGGAGGACAGAAAGAACGGCCAGTGGCCAGAGGGGTTGCCGGTTTGAATCCCAGGCTGAGTGATGGAGGCAGGAGCTAATCTGGCAGGCTAAGCTGGCAGCTGATTCTAGCGACTGTACCATCATCCTGCTGTTGTACCGCTGAGCAGGGTGGTTAGCTCGGACAGCGTCTTCCAGAGCGCTGCTGCACTCTGGCTGATCCTGTGCCTTGTGCAGCGTATAGATGTGTAAGCATGTGTGACGAAGGTTCACAGGCCACTCAAGGTCAGCACTGCCATCACAGCTCAGATAGCTTGAACACGGCTCCAGTCAGTAATGGGACCTGCTTCTGCTACTGCAGGATGATACACTTCACTGACCTGTCTCTATTAACACCCCGACACACACACACACACACACACAAACACACCTGGTCATCCCGCTCCCACTTTGCTGCGTCCCCCAGTACTGGTATCAGCTTTCATGCTCCTCTTTACCTCCCTGTTGCTATAGCAACCGCATCCCACCTGGCGGTGCCTGACAGGAATGCGAGAGTTTCCCAGCATCCCTCAGGGTGTGCCCCGGACAGTGCTCTTCTAGCTGATTAGAGGTCCACCCTGTCACACAGAGACAGATAACACTCACTATTCAGACAACTTTCTTTTTATTTATATATACATACTTTGTATTATTCAACCAGCAACACAGTGTCTGCACAGAGACATGGAGGTCCCCCTCCCAGACAGGTGAGTCTGTCTGCACAGAGACATGGAGGTCCCCCTCCCAGACAGGTGAGTCTGTCTGCACAGAGACATGGAGGTCCCCCTCCCAGACAGGTGAGTCTGTCTGCAGTGACGTGGAGGTCCCCCTCCCAGACAGGTGAGTCTGTCTGCAGTGACGTGGAGGTCCCCCTCCCAGACAGGTGAGTCTGTCTGCACAGAGACATGGAGGTCCCCCTCCCAGACAGGTGAGTCTGTCTGCAGTGACGTGGAGGTCCCCCTCCCAGACAGGTGAGTCTGTCTGCAGTGACGTGGAGGTCCCCCTCCCAGACAGGTGAGTCTGTCTGCAGTGACGTGGAGGTCCCCCTCCCAGACAGGTGAGTCTGTCTGCAGTGACGTGGAGGTCCCCCTCCCAGACAGGTGAGTCTGTCTGCAGTGACGTGGAGGTCCCCCTCCCAGACAGGTGAGTCTGTCTGCAGTGACGTGGAGGTCCCCCTCCCAGACAGGTGAGTCTGTCTGCAGTGACGTGGAGGTCCCCCTCCCAGACAGGTGAGTCTGTCTGCATCGACGTGGAGGTCCCCCTCCCAGCCAGGTGAGTCTGTCTGCAGTGACGTGGAGGTCCCCCTCCCAGACAGGTGAGTCTGTCTGCAGTGACGTGGAGGTCCCCCTCCCAGACAGGTGAGTCTGTCTTCAGTGACGTGGAGGTCCCCCTCCCAGACAGGTGAGTCTCCCGCTCCATCTATGTAACCCAGCGTGGGTCTGGCCTGCACGCCTCCACGACCTCACATGCAAACGAAGGCAGTTTCAAGGCTACGCTAAACATTGCAGTGCCAAATGCACCATAAAAGCGACTATTGATCTATCGGTGTAATCTATGTTCAAGATGACTCGACTAAGTGTTCTGTGCAGGCCTGGGAGGAAGGAGCCATCTAACCAGAGAGCAGATTAGTCTACTGCTGTTGCCGTGAGAAGCTCTTTTCATAGACAAGGCTTCTGTTTATTGATACGGATCGATAAAGCAATCCCAAGGTTGTGTTTGTGTTACTTCATCTTGAGTCCCCGGGGGGGGCTGTGTCTTCTACTACAAAGTTTTGCAGTAGAAGACACAACCGCTGTGGTACTTTTGTTGACGTTTATGGAAACAAAGTTTAAGTGCCGTTGTGTTGTAAAGAAAACATTTGTACGTGTAAGAAAACATTTTACAGGTAATAAACTCCAGTGCAGCCCTGAGGTTTAGAGGAAAACAATAGGCTCCGATGTTATTATTACCTGGTTCCTTTCAGGAATATATTGTGGAGATGGTGTCACTGCAGCACCAGCGACAGCTGAGTTTGGCTTCTTGTCTTATGAGGCCCGGGAGAGGGCTCTGACTTGCTGAGCCAAGAGTGATATTAAACCAGATTGGTCCGTTGAGGGAGAACCAGAGGGAAATCATAGATTTCATAGACATCACAGAACAGGTAGCTCAGGAGAAGACATCTTGAAGACAATTATAAAGTTTGGTGGAACAAAGGGGAAGGTCAAAGGTCTCAACTTTGTGTGAGTGTGTTTGTGTATGTGTGTGTGTGTGCTCTTAGTGTATTTTAGTAAAGCTATATTCTTTAACAGCCCTCTTATAAGTTTTTCCTTTAAATTTCAGTTTTAAGACTAAAAATACATGCAATCAACACCTAAAAGTGCCAACTTCCAGGATACCTTTTAATGGGTCTTAACACACCACCTGAAACATTATATGTCAATATTCTATGTTATCAGTAACCATAACAGCTGCGGCAACATATTTTATTGGAGGGGGGGGGGGCACAATACGAAGTTGTAGCAACACTGTAGTGTTTCTGCCATTAGAACTCAACTGTTAAGCACTTTAGAAAGCAATTCCTCTCACAACACATCAGCAAATGGGACACTCTGTTAGCTGAACATAGCTAATGTGATACGTACTTTTATATGAGTCTTCCCTACCAGACGTTGTTTTCTCTGCATGGCTAAAGATGGGGGGGAAAAAAAGCTGTTACGCAATACAGTAGCTTTGACAAATCCTACTCATTATAATGTATTTTTGCAGTGTACTGTTATCAGGGAATGTTTAGTTGGCAAATTGGTCAAAGATTCACTGACCCCTAGTCATTGTGGGCTCGGTTTGTTGCTTAACAATTTAATGTTTTGTAAAGATTGGTGTGTTTGTACCAAGATATTAAATCATCAGTTTTGTTCAACAAGATGTTGCCAGTGGCAGAACTGGGTGTTTTACTCTCAATAACTAACTAAATATTTTTTTTGCAATTTATTTGGTGGAAAAAAAGACTCACAGTTTCCGGCAAAAGGCAAAGTGTCCTTCAGACCACACGACAGGCTCTAACAGAGCAGCAATTATCCTGACTGGGATGGCAGGAAGTCAAGGTGACCTTGAGCAAGGCAGGATTCTCCACACTCCCAGATAAACCGTACAGGATTAACTCCTTGTTGTTGTTGCATCTGAATGCAACGTAACCCTGTGATGCTGCTGCTTCCAGATAGAGTGGAGAGCACGAGCAGCTGCATTCTGATGACTGTTATTCTCTCTCTCAGGTTCCTGCTCGGTTATCTGCCGACTGCAGACACCCCTGAACTTTCAAATACTTGCTGGTCATAAAGCTGGGAGTATGTGTGTGTGTGTGTGCGCGTGTGTGTGTGTGTGGGGGGGGTTACTAGTTGAGAGAGGGGCTGGTAGGATGGGCGGTGCCAGGGGGAGGGACGCTGAAGACGAGGGGTTACGCTGGAAGGTAAATGAGAACCTTCCTGTCCACCGCATTCAAATGGGTTTCTATGATACATGTTCACAAAACTTATACAGTTAAATGAGGGGCTGTTTAGTCTCTAAAGGTGCTGTTTGAAAATGAACACCAGTCCTGGGATTCTACAATTCCAAACCTGACCACGGAGCAACACATTGGATGAGCTTGAAGCTCTGACCAGTGACATTTCCTTTTATGATAGTCTCTGTTCCCATTGGCCGACAACATTACAGCGAGATGGATGAAGTACTGACAGCTGGAGTGGACTGCTGACAGGATGCCGGTGTGAAGTGTGTGTGTGTGCGTGTGTGTGTGAGAAATAGTGTGTGTGTGTGTGTGTGAGAGTATTTGTGTGTGTGTGTGTTTGCATGGACAGACTGGCCTGTTACAGTGCCAACCAGCTCTCCTATTAGCCAAAGTAGCAGAGGTTTCTGTACTCCAGCCACAATGCGATGATTCAGAAATGATGTGACAGCCTGTTCAATTGGATATTAATTATTCAGAAGGGAGAGCGACACACAGAGCAATTCAAATACAGAAGGTCAACACAGACAAAAATATGACTCTGGGAAAGTTGCCAGCGCAATGAAAAATGAACAAGGACGAGATGCGACATTGAGAGCGGATTGAAGAATGGACATGTTTATGATGGCTGTCAGAGACGCTAACAGCTGATTCGTCAACTCTGAGGTGATCCCAGTTGAAACCACAGGACTAGCAATGAAGAGGCATGCAGCCATAACACTAATGTTTTGCTTTTGGATGTCATGATAACAGAACTATAGAACGTCTATTGATTCTCCAGAAGAAGCCAATGGATGCTCAAAGTTAGTGCCTGTTGAATGCATAGCAATAAAGATTCCCACTTGTAATGTAAGTCTAGTAACTTTCTTACATCTGTACGAGGACAGGAACCCCCTGGTAAACCTTGGGGGTTCCAGACGTTAAATTTGAAGTCAGAGTTCGGGAGAGAGAGAAGGAAAAAAGTTTGGTTACGAAACAGTTCCCAGTTGCTTTCATCTCCTGTGTAGTGGGCTATAAATGGAATGCCATTACATTATACAGCACATATCACTCTGATAAGCACACACACACGTCAGCTTGGCTTTGCCCTGTTACACGAAATCAGACAGATGCAACTACTTACAGCATATGAACTGATAAAAAAAGAGGATTTATGAATTTCAAAATAACTGATCGTGTGCAGTACTCCAGCCTCTGGGAGCGGAGGATGGGGTGGTGTCCCAGTTGGTACAAGCCGCAGAACACACAAGCATCACGCACTCTCTCAATATTTGATCAAGCAAGATGTAATGGAAACCTCAAGATAGGACAAGTAAGTTTGTGTGTTTTAGTGTGTGTTTCTCTGCCTGTGTTTCTGTGTGTGTGTGTGTGTGTGTGTGTGCGTCCCTGTGGTGAGCAGCATTGAAGGCTGAAGTTGATCCAGAGTGAAGTTTCCTCTCAGTCGTGCAGCTAAAACAGTCGTACTGCACGAATATCCTGCCGTCAAATCAGAGAGACTGAGAAGTGAGGGGGTTAAGAGAGGGAGAGAGAGAGGGAAAGGGAGAGGGACAGGGGGAGAGGGAGAGAGGGAGAGGGGAATAGGGAGCCATGTTGAGGGAATAGGAGTGACGTGGAGAGGGAATTGCGTTCATACAAAATGAGAAGAGTTGCTGTGCCTCCATTCTTGACGTTAAACAGGGGTGATGTTTTGGGTCTTTCCACACGAATGTGGTTGGTGGGATGCAAGCTAAACGGAGTGCTCACAACACAGTTGATAGACTGGTCCCTGGGGTCCACACACATGCAACACTCTGGCGGCAACTTGACATGCAGTCTGGTGACAGGGAACGTGGCGATGTATGCGCCCTGGATACTGCTGTGAGATAGGTCTCCTGCTTGTTCCCTATGCCCCTGTGTTCTCGAGCCAGTTTGAGTTTGACATGAAGGCCTTTCATGGAGCTACTCCATTTCTTTTCGTCTCAGAGGCCTGCAGGTAAAAATGTTACCTGACATGGGCTTGACTGAGACAGGAGGATCTCTTCCCCTGTGAAAGATCTAGCCTAGGGTTACGACATCCACATGAGGGTCTCTTGCAACACGGATCTCATTTCTGTCCAGTTCTTATCATAGACATGTTGAGGAAAAATGCCTAAAGTCAGGGTCATATTTGAAGACTCAACCAGTGTGTGTCAGCGTGTACCTGCTAACGCCTTTAAACGTTCCTGCACACACTTCTCCAAATCTTTCAATAGTAAATGGAGATGGACCTCTCTTGTTAGAAAAGTTAAAGATGTAACTGTTATCCTGTATAAGAAAGATTCTGTGTTCGGTATTCCTTGTGTGCAACGAGAGGCCTACCCCCAAATCTGGACTTTGGGTAAACATACAAGACCCTTATCTTGGGGCTGAGGACTAAGAAGAGGGGGGTTTGTTGTTTAAAGGAGATGCTGTTTGACAGAGCTAGAAGGTAGACAGGTCTGGTGACCATTAGCTTGTCACCTAGTGGGGGTAGTGTTGATGTCCATTGCAAGGGACGCACACACGTAAACATGCACGCACACACGTGCCAGGTCTATGCAAGGGAGCCAATGAAGGAAGAGCCATGGGACATTTGCATGCCTTTGTTTTAGCCAATCACTGACGAGCTCTTATACATCTGTGCTTGCTGTGTAGAAGATGGCCGTGTTTCTCAGCTTATCATCTATGCATGACTGGACGTGTGTCACTGGGGTTCTCTACGTCTCTGATCCACTTTGACGTCTGTCAGTTGTTTTGAGAATTGAGCCCAACACAACAGAACAGATCAACGATGACTCACTCTATCTTAGACCTTGATTTGATTTCCTTGACCTTACACAAGCCCCATCCTGTGCAGGGCACCTGTCTGCTTAATGGCTGGCTGACATCTTCTCTGATTTAGTTAAGAATGGCACCTGAGTTGCGTGCCTGCCACAGAAACCAGTAAGTCCCTATTTCCTGGTCATGTGGTTTGTAGGGTTCATTGGGGGAGACCAGGTAGAACAGGGCTGTTCTCTGAGTTGACAAGGTCAGACAAGCTTGAACAGATGTGATCCTAATGAGGACAGACGGTATTGATTCCACCCAGATGAGCCTAATACAGATTAGAATCCAGAGATCAGAAATCTGAAGGTCCAGACTTCTGGGTGTCAGGTCTCATTCCTCACCACCCATCTCTCCTCTCCTCGCCTCTCTTCTCCCAGTGCCTCTCCTCTCTTCTCCCATCAGTTTTCTGTAAACTGAAGAAGTGGAGAGGAGACAGTCCTTGTCTTCTCTGTGGTTCTGTCAGTGGGGCTCTGTGGAGCCTGGCTGAACTGGGGGAGTCGCGTCCCAGTCCAGCCCGGCAGAGCCAGAGATGGAGCTATCGATCTGAGTGTGTCTGAGACTAAAAGCCCCTGCCGTTAATTGGGTCAGAACAGGGAAACAGCACCTAGTGGGTCAACACGTTCAATTACAGCCCAGCAGCTGAGAGATGCAGGGCGGCAGGTCTGCAGGTGTCACCTTGAGAGGGGCTGGCTGTCTCCGACAGAAGGCTACACTGGAGGACTGTGTATGTGTGTCGTGTGCTGGTGAGTTTGGAAGAGTTGTTCTATTTCTGTTCCCGCCTCTGGAATCTCCGTTTGTCTTCTCCTGATCGCATCTCGGCGCGAAAAGAAAAAAAACGACATAATGTGCAAAATTGTTTGTTGAGGTGGATGTTCATACAGTACCTGGATGGGTGACTGAGCTTGCTGTCTCCTTCTCTCTCTCTCTCTCTCTCTCTCTCTCTCTCTCTCTCTCTCTCTCTCTCTCTCTCTCTCTCTCTCTCTCTCTCTCTCTCTCTCTCTCTCTCTCTCTCTCTCTCTCTCTCTCTCTCTCTCACTCACATTCACACACACACACATTCAGAGTAGGCAGGTGCTATAGCACTTTTAGAACCCGTTGTCCCAGCAGAAAATGCCCTGTCTGTGTCGCTGAACATATTACCCAGAGTCCCCAGCAGCGTCTCTAAGGGGAGCTCAGGCAGGGTGACCTTGACAATGACACCATAAGAGTTCTAGAAGAGCTCCCACACACACAATGCTGCTTCACTATTCCTCTCACAGTCTGAAAATGCAATAGACCACACACTGTCTTTTGAAACACCCAGGTAGCGTTTGTTTGTATTCGTAAAACATTGGTTGTCGTAGTTATACTGTTGTAGCTGTGGTGGCTATCAGAGCCAAATACTGTATAGATTTGGACTCATTAGTTCACCTGTTTGTCGACTCTGGTGTAAGTAGACAGAGAGAGAGGCTGCCCTCTCATTCTTGGTCATCCATCACACCAGAAGTCCTGCCCTTGCTGGACAGTATTGAGAATGTACCAGTAACTGATTCGAAAGCCAAACATTTGGTTATAGTCGTACGTGCAGTGTGTGTGTGTGTGTGTGTGTGTGTGCAGACGGGGGTGACAGAGTTTAATGGAGGTTGGGCAGGGGTCACACTAGTTTTATGACAGCGGTAATTTGAGCGTCAGCCCATTGTGTGTGTGTGTGCATGTGTGTGTGTATGAGAGAGAGAGAGAGAGAGAGAGAGAGGGAGAGAGGAGAGAGAGAGAGAGAGAGAGAGAGAGAGAGAGAGAGAGAGAAATGTAATTTCAGTTAACATTGGTGGGGCCTCAGAATAGGGTGTGTCTGTACCTAACTAGAGAGAGGGAGGGAGGTTTGTGAGGACACATACTCTCCTGTCCTGACAGGTCTTGTTCCACTCAGTACCACTCTTAAGGGACAAAAAGAAGTGTGTGTGTGTGTGTGTGGGGGGGGGGCTGTGTGTGAGAGGAGAGGAAGACAAGTAGGCCATCTGACAAGCTCCATTTTTCACTCCTGTGTGTTTGGTCTCCCCCCCCCCCCCCCCCCCCACACACACACACACACACACACATAAAAACACAGTTGAATATACACACCCAGTCCTGCTGGAGCAGGTAGATTATGGCTACAGTGATGTGTGCTGACTGGAACATTTACACCTTCTCAGGCGTAAGAAGTTGCAGAACTCTGAGGGACACTAGAGACAACCCATGTAAGATCTGTCAGTATGTGTGAGTGTGCGTGTGTGTGTTTGTGTGTGCATATGTTTTAGCATGTCATATATGCATTTTTCTCGTCTTCAAAAAATGGCTTGATCTCGTAGCTTGCAGTTGTGTGTGCGTGTGTGTGTATGTGTGTGTGGTGGGGGTTAAATCTTACCATGTGAGAGGGGACGTGCCACTACTAGAACATTCCATTTGCCTCCTTTGGGATAATTGTAAACCTCATCTTATTCTTTCCTACTTCACTCTCTCTTTCTTTTTCTCAGCAGGTATGGCTACATATTAAAATCCCCTTCATCTCTTTCCATCATCATCATAATCATAATCATCACTGTTCAACATTGACTCCCAGCATGGCTTATCACTCTTTTACAGCATTTCGACACCAAAAAATGACTGTTCCTCCTCCCCTCTCCACTCCCCTTCTTCACTCCTGTACCCTTTCCCCTCTTCTCTTCTCCTCCCATCTCTCTTCTCTTTTTCTCCTTCTGATCTTCCCCTCTACTCTCCCTCCCTCCTCTCCTCTCCCTTCTCTTACCCTCCCCTCCCCTCTTCTCCCCTCCTCTCCCTCTTTCATGAAGGAATATATATCCATGCTAGCAGTGTTGGGGGTAACGCGTTACTGTAACAATATAACATATGTCTGTAACGCAGTAATGTAACGTGTTACCGTTGATAACTTAAGTAATCGCATTACAGTTACTTATAAAAAAACATTTTGCGTTACTTGCATTACTGCAATCTGCATATCGGGAGGAAAGATACACCAAACTCCCCTTTACAGGACGTGTGTTTGCGTAACACTTGTCACTATGACCTGAACGCCAAAATTCAAGAGGCGAACATTGTGGCAGAGCCGCTTAAGACATCGTTTGAGGGATGGAAGTATGCACATTACTTTGTTTTGGTTGCGCAAAAAGGGCAACAACTTAACTGTACAATGCAGGGGCGTAACCAAAAAAATATTTGTGGGTAGGCCTAAAAAAATATGGATAGGCATCTTCTCAGTTTTTTTTTACTTATTTACTTTGCGATGTGCACCCAGTGCATAATTTTTTCTGAGATATTTTCGTTTTTGAGTAGGCCTTAGAACAAATTGGGTAGGCCTGGGTAGCTACGCCCCTGGTACAGTGTACATTCTGCCCAGGCCAAAAACACCTCTCGACCGCCACAAACACATATAAATATTACAATCACAAGTCTCTTTAGGGAACTCATTTGATCAGAGTAAATAATAGCACTTTATTGTGGAGTTTACTGTTATTAGGTTCTTAATATTCCAAAAGGTTGACACTAAAATCAGCTCTTTTTTTATATGTTCAAATAAGAATTTGAATTGATTTGGGCATATATATATGGTACATATATTGTTATTTGGCAAGTAAGTTATAGTGCATCCAGGTGATGTTACGGAGTAATCCAAAAGTAATGTAACTAGTAGTGTGACTACTTACTTTCAGCAGTGAGTAATCTAGTAAAGTAAAGCATTACTTTAAAAAAAGTAACTAGTAATGTGTAATTCATTACTTTTTTTGATTAACTACCCCAACTCTACCCCAACGCCTGCTAGTTAGCAGTGGGAAACCTTCTCTGCCGTCCAGTTCTGGATCGCCGTAGCGACGTGGCTTTGCAGCAACAGGTCAGAGGAAGTCCTATTAGAAGTGGACGGCTCATTGATTTGGAGAATTCTTCTTTTCTCTCTTCCTCGTCCCCATTTCCTCCCTCTCTAAACCCACCCCTGAAGGACAGGCCAGAGAACATAGAGAGAGAGAGAGACAGACAGAGCGAGGGAGAGATCGACAGAGAGTGAGAGGGAAGGAGAAAGAGAGAGAGAGCTGAAAGAGAGACAGGGGGAGAGAGAGACTTAAAGGGTGCCACGCGTTGTCTTATCAATCACACATAGTGGAGTCTCAAGAGGACACAAATGACTAGTCAGACAGACAGACAGATTTAAATAGCTGTCATATAGACTCGCCCCCTTCTAATACGCTGTGAAGGATGAGGACGTGACAGCAACTCAGTCATGACAGAACTGTGTTCAGTCATGACAGAACCGAGAAAGTGTGAAAGAGCGAAAGATGAGAAAGAGAGAGAGAGAGGGAGAGAGAGATATATGAGAGATGGTTATACATCCTTGTGTACTAGGGTATGACGGATATTTGATTGGTGTGTTTGATTCGTCAGAAGAGAAGGGATGCAAGCTGTGATCGTTGTATGTTTGTGTGTGTGTGTGTGTGTTTGAGAGAGCAGTATGTGCAGTAAAACATGTGACACCATGGGTCAATATCCCCCCATAAAGGTCAGAGAGTTGACAGTGCAATGACATCCTGGATACGCTGGTAGGCATGGCCACACACACACACACACACACACACACATACAAACACACCACAGGAAGCAATCCAGTGTCCTCTAAACAGTGAGAAGATGAGCAGGATTCTTGAACCTGACTATTTACAAAAATCTGTTTATTCCCACGAAGAAGCTTGTCTCAAGTGCATAAGATACATCAAAGGAAAATGTGGCGTGTTGAATCACTATCATAACAGTTGTGTGTATTGGTCTTGTCTCCCCTGAAGCACCATCTGCCTCCTGTTTGATAGAAGAGGAACACTGGAGCACGGTAATGATCAGATGGATGCACTGCACAGAGAAACTCACGTTTAGATGCTAGGGGGAAGCTCAGTTGTGGAGCGTTTGACTGTCAATTGAGAAGTTGCAGGTTCAAACCCCCCTCTGAGTGTTGCTTTGGATGAAAGTGTATTCTATGTCAATGCATTGTGTTATCGACAAACAGACACGTGGTCTTTACGGATAAAGAAAATGTCCCCATGAGGGTAGTTGAACAAGAAAACAAGTGGCACACACACACACACACACACACACAAACATAAAATATACACACACAATCATAGCCTCACAGACAGCTGATACCCTCTTGTGCTGCCTGCAGGAGAACATACGCACATACTAATAGAAACACCAGAACAGGTATTGAAGCTTAGATAATGTTGTTTAATTCTGTTTAATTATTTTCCACCCACAACGATAAAACGTCTCATTGGCGTGAAGTTCTAATTTACCAACAAAAGGTTATAGATAGCCGATGGGAATTCTTTTCTCATGGAATTTTGTGTTCTGGGAGAGCGGGTTTCATTAAAGGAGCTATTTTCTCTGTTTTAGAACCCTGGTTCCCTAGAGGCTCATCAGAGAACACATCTGAGTTCTAATTACAGTGTGTGTGTGTGTGTGTGTCTCCAGGGCTGGTCTACATTTGGGTCAATGTTAGATACATAGAACCTTCCTGCATGGGAATGAAACAGTCCACATGCAAGTGCTACTGTAGCAGCGTATGTGTGTGAAACCAACCTGTGTGTGTGTGTGTGTGATCTTGTGAGAGGTCTCTATGGTTTCTCAGCCTAACATGTGAGGTGAAAGGACAGAAAGGTATACATACTGTATCTACATGACAATAAATGAATGATTGTGTCCCGTACCAGAACAAACAAGTGAAATACTGAACCAAATGTAATTTCCTGGCACCAGGTGCTTGGTTGTGGGAGGTGAAACAGTATAGTACAGTACGTGTGCTGTAATTGGAATCTACATAAGTGCTGTGGGGTGGAACAGCTGGAGGTACACAACTTAGATAACGAGGGGATCTGATACACAGCCATCTTAACCACCCATCTCAAACAGCCAACCCCCCACCCCAACCACCCCACCCCCTACCTAACCACTGTAATAGAAAATTACTATTCTTTAAGATGTCTATAATATTCTTTGGCCTAGAACAATTATTGCTGAGGTTTTAACTTCTGTAAAAATGGCATAACCTTTTAGCCAAAGAAAGTATTGCTTAAGTTTGCTGACAAACGTCCAACAATTTGACTGTTTGACCCTGGTTGTTTTGCCCATACTCCAGGGGTGTTTTGCTGACAAGTTCTGCTTATGTTGTCTCAAGCTCTGTTTTTTTATATTGAGCATCTGTATTCAGTTCTGCAACCTATTTCCCTTTATAACTTTCTGTTATTGAAGAGTTCCTCTTTTGATAGAAATGAACTATTGAACTAATGATGTAACTGTCTGGAATTACTGTATAAGAGTGCTAAGACCATGACACCTTTAGAGCCCTTCTACTGCAGACATCATTTATGATCCTGTTTTGGAACTGCTCCTCCTTGATTTCAAGAATAAACAGATAAAGACAAATTCTTCTGACTTCAGACATTCAATCATAGAAAATTCCACCACACCACCCTAACCACCACACCACCCTAACCACCCCACCCTAACCACCTACCCCCCACCCTAACCACCCCACCCTAACCACCCCACCCTAACCACCTACCCCCCAACCTAACCACCCTAACCACCCCACCCTAACCACCCCACCCCCCCAACCTAACCACCCTAACCACCCTAACCACCCCACCCCCCTACCTAACCACCCTAACCACCCCACCCCCCTACCTAACCACCCTAACCACCCCACCCCCCAACCTAACCACCCTAACCACCCCACCCTAACCACCCCACCCCCCAACCTAACCACCCTAACCACCCCACCCCCCTACCTAACCACCCTAACCACCCCACCCCCCAACCTAACCACCCTAACCACCCCACCCCCCTACCTAACCACCCTAACCACCCCAAACCTAACCACCCCACCCCCCAACCTAACCACCCTAACCACCCTACCTAACCACCCCAACCCCCCACCTTAACCACCCCACCCCCCTACCTAACCACCCTAACCACCCTACCTAACCACCCCAACCCCCCACCTTAACCACCCCACCCCCCTACCTAACCACCCTAACCACCCCACCCAACACAACTACCCCTCATAATCACCCATCATAACTATGCACCCTCATGTCGGTTTCCTGCTGTATGCTGGGGGTGGATAGTACATAGTAGAGCATTTGACTGCTGATTAAAAGGTTGCAGATTCAAATCCCCTGTATGTCGCTTCAGATCAAAACAATCAAATGATCTTGTACTAGTTGCTATTCCTTCCATGTCCACCAGAGGAACCTGAAGCACATCACCACCAATATGCCCTGTAAGACGAGTTGTAAGGTCTTAACCAATCAGGTATAAGAAAAGTAGTCTCCCTGGTATAGCAGCTACAGTAGTACTTCAAGTTAAGATAATCTGTACTTATATAACACACATACTGTACACCAGCACCCAGAGGACACATTCATGGGGTTAAGCTCTGAAATGAATGTCTCTTCTCCTGGTCACATGGTGTGTCTCCTAATGGGAAGCATCAGTCAGGCGGGGGAGCTCCCTCCTCCTCACCCAGGCTGGCGGAAGTAGCCTCAAGCAGTCTCACACGGCGCTCTGAGGACCCACCTGAGTAAGTACCTCTTCAGCCCGGCTCGCTCTCCCTCATCTGTTACCATTGTGAAGCTGCCTCTTCCACCTCCACTGGACATTATGAACAACCACATCCATGGAGCTTCATTTGCTTTTAATGCCTGGCAGAGACCCCAGGCTCAAACACATACTTTACTCGCTTTTTTTTATGTTGTCGGGGCAATTAGGTTTAACATGACTCCACTTGGAGGTGAGGGGAAGTCATATAAACGAGGTTCACATTATGGTCACATTTATTGTTAAGGCAAGGTGCCACACCCCCCCCCCCCCCCCCCCACACACACACACACACACACTGGAAGACAATTAGCACAACAAACACATAGACAAAACTGTGCACGCACACACACACACCTACACACACTGTGTCCCTCACCTGAAACAGGACATTCCACTTGTGGTGTCCAAGGACAACCCTGCACTGACCCCTAGCTGGCTTACCATTAGCATTCAGCTGAAGCATGTGTGTGTATCTGTCCGTGTATTTGTGTGTGAGTGGGTGTGTGTGTGTGTCTTGAAAAGGGTTGTGTTTTCTCATTTCCACCCTGAGGGCTTCCAACAAGACACACCGCCGCCTCTAGAACGGTGATGGATACGAGAGCAGGTCAGCACTCCTGTCTGCCTGGAAACAGATGAGAGCCAGTTGCTCTGTGTGTGTATGTGTGTGTGTGTGACTAACATCCCTGGACAGTGCACGGAGGTAGTGATGGAGGTAACAGCCTGCTACTTCAGGGAGGTGAGTGCTGTCTGCTGCTGTTCACCTCCTCCATGTTCACACACCGTCTGGCATCAACACCTGAAACATGGCCGAGTGTGTGTTTGTGTGTGTGTGTGTTTGTGTATGTGTGCATGATTAACAGTAATGTTGTTGGTATGTCGTGCCTGTCATCACTGACAAAAACGTTGGACGTAGAGTTCGAACAGATCTCTGTGAATAGATCCGTTCTTCTGATGGCATGACTGAACATCTATCATGTAAAATCTTGACTTTGTTATTTCAGTACATGTACCGAAGCAGAGTGACAGACTTTTACAACACAGAACAGATCAGAACTAAGCCTGTAGGTTGAGGAGACGAGAAGAGAGAAGTTAAGTAAAGTGTGCTAGCACCAGTATGAGCTGTGGTCATTAAACTGACTGACTTTACCACTGGCTGGCATCCAGACAGAGGTAAAGCTCTTCTTCCTCTTGCTCCTCTTCTCAACTCTCTTCTCTCCACCTCTAAGCAATTGTATCTATCACTCAAGCTGTTTCATCTTGATATCAGTCAGAACATGGGAGCCGCGCTGTCTCATTCCAGTGACAGATGCCGTAGGAGGGAGTCTGTGTGTGTGCAGGCGTAACATTATCAGAAGATGATGTCGTCTGAACTGTTGTTGCCTTAATTAACACATTGCTATATGAAAGATCTGTAATGCCTGCACTGCAAACTTGACTTGTAGCTAGAGTTCCAACTTCCAACCCTCACCATGAAAGCCTAATAGATGAGGTGACTGATGTATTAACCATATGGAATAGTACTTTATTCATACAGTTTCTGAATTGCACATTTTGGCAAGAACGTTCCTTTTGAAATGTCTGAATTTCTATAATGTTTTAAAACCAGACATTAGTGTTTGTGTGACTGCTTTCTGCCCCTGTCATTACACTGAGTCCAATTCTCTACCCAATCTCTCTCCATGGTCCCCTGGCCTCATTTGTGTAACAGCCACGTATTAGTACAGTCTAATAATCATACGTCCTCTAAACTCTGAGATGAAGACTTACATCTCAGGTAACTTTTTTGTTAGGACATTTCATTGATTTAAGACTATCGGAGTAATTTTAGGGTCAAGCATGTCACCATTGTGGTTAGGAAGAGACGTGTATTGCACTTGTGTACACCAAGAAAAATAATCAGGAGTTTATCGCCAGGATTGAACCTTGGGATATTTGATCACCCTTCTCAGTGTCTTTGTTGTCCTTCTTGGCCCAAAACTGTTCCTTTTTACTGTAAAATCCCTCAACATAAAGAAAGTGCTCTACTTGAAAAGAAATAGATATACGTCTCGCCATCTCTGTTTGCTGCTTGCCGACGTGTGCCAGAGTCAGAATGCTGTTTGTTCGACCTGATACTGGTCTGGTGTGTCATATGGATAATAGATGTCATTAATGAGAGCCGTAGCTTCCTGGGTGAAGGTCGTGTCTCCAGGAGGTAGTCACTCAACAAGAGGGCCAAGATGGAGGGATGTGAATAATACCACGGTGATGCATCGACCCTGGAGGAGCAATTACCCTCTCTGCTCCCTCCTCCCTCGTTCTCCTCCCTCTGCTTCTCTCTCTGCTTCTCTCTCATTTCTCTCATTCTCGTCTTTGCTCCCTCCCTTTATTCAGTCTCTTCCTCTGTTTTCTTTTTCCTTCCGTCTCTCTTCGTAGCTGTTCTTTCCCTTCCTCTCCGTCTCTCCCTCCGGGCCCCCGAGCTCTCTCCCTCCGTCACTCCATCCATCCGTCTGCTCTCGTCTCCGCTTGTAATTGGAAGCAATCCAGGCAGTCAGACACCATTCTGATCCTTGACACACAGCAATGTCAGATGCCTATCCATACTTCCCTCTCTCTCAGTCTGGGATGTTTTCTCTCTGAGGGCATAAGTGTTTTGTTTTGAGCTGAGAGAAGCGACTGTGTTTGCTGTACAGTGTGAAGCAGCACTTATCCTTATCCACAAGTGGTGTTCCATGACAGGTAGTGCTGCTGAGGAGGAGTAATGGAAATGTGTTTGTTAATCTCAGCTTGTCAGGGGATGGGATACGTGCTGGGGAAACGTCAGACAGCACTCTACTAGTCAGCTGCCTTGGCACAGACGCAGAGTACAGAAAAATGTTTGGTTTGACTGAACGTGTTTTACTAAACACCGGTAGAAGTCGAGACGTTGACAGCAGCACATGTTGCCATGTCAACCAACCAGATGATAAACACAGGGCTGGAAACTCTCACGCATTGGTTGTGAGACACACGCATTTCAACCAGTTCACACGCTCTCACGCCACAACTTGTATTTCTCACGCTGAGAAGGCAATGGCAACCAAGTCGTCCTGCTAACGTTGTGAACAGTAATGAAGGAGGCGCAGGCACACAGAGTGAAGCAACATGTGAAAAGTCGTCTGGGGGGGGGGGTGGTTTGGTAGTTGGACCCACCAAATCTCACTCCAAGGTTTTTTGAAAAGTTGGCAGCCCTGTAAACGTGATGAAATTACTTGTTCAGTTATTTGATATACTTACACAACACTTCTTTTGTTTAGTTATATTAGTTTTCCTTTTTACTGTCACTAATTTGTTATGAACACACCCCATAACAAAAGACAAAAAAGATGAAGACATAACACAGAGAGAGCAGGTCCAGAGACAGGACAGAGCACTGAGAAATGCGTTCCTCCCCTTTGCAAAGAACACCAGAAACTTCTACTCTCCTCCTAGCTGGCGCATGAGTCAGCACAGGTACTCTTTCCAGAATTTGACTTAGCACAATATTTCATACCAACTCAGTCAGCCAGCTAGCCAGAGCCTTTCAGTCAGTTAACCAGCCAGCCAGCCAGCCAGTCGGCTGAATAACCAACCAACCAGCCTGCCAGCCAGTAAACCAGCCAGCTATCCAGCAAGTTAACTTGCCAGGAAAGCCTGGCAGGATACATATTGGAACAGAGAAAAATAAACTCACACACTCAACTCTATTAAGATATAGATCTATGCATACTAGATTGGATCAGAGACTGATCTAATGAAACCTTTCTGAAACCTACTGCATGAAATCAACGGCAGATCTAATCCATCATCCTCACGTTCTTACTGTAATTGGGACATGAAGCTAGGAAAGGTTTTTCTTCACATCAAAGGACTTCTTAACCATTCCATCTCATCACGCTTCAGTGTCCACGCTTCGAGAGAGACAGAGAGAGAGAGAGAGAGAGAGAGAGAGAGAGAGAGAGAGAGAGAGAGAGAGAGAGAGAGAGAGAGAGAGAGAGAGAGAGAGAGAGAGAGAGAGAGAGAGAGAGAGAGAGAGAGAGAGAGAGAGAGAGAGAGAGAGAGAGAGAGAGAGAGAGAGAGAGAGAGAGAGAGAGAGAGAGAGAGAGAGAGAGAGAGAGAGAGAGAGAGAGAGAGAGAGAGAGAGAGAGACCTCGTTCTTCTCAATCTCTGGTTGTTATTCTCCTGGAACAAGAGGAACTCCTGCTTTATTTCAACAGCCGGGGAGAAAGGTTAAAGGTACAGAGTGGAGCTGTCTTCCAAACCTCTGATCTGATGTTTGGGTGTATGATACCTTTCAATACACGCATTGATCTCACTGAGACATCATGTCTAATATAAAATACAATGGGTAAGTCCTGGTCAGAATGCTGTGGAGCTAGAGACCGCTGGAGACCACTAACAATGAGGAAGAAATGCAGGCAAGCACACACAAGCAGCGCAATGAGGACTGTTGGGACACATAATGAATTTCTCTGTTATTAAATATCAAATGTATTATACTGTAGCTACCTCCACGGTTTCCAGTTGGCTGGTGGCCAGAACATGCTGAACAGGCTTGGTATGATCCTGAGCAGAGAGGTTAGCGACAGGCTGACTCCAGCATTGTATTGAGCTTGGCAGATCTGTTTAGAAGATGACACCATTAGCCGGCATAATGAGGGGGAGACAACAAGCTATTAATCCTGTCGTTGCCTGACTAGTGTCAACTAATTAAGTCATTTGTCAGTATATCTGTGACAGACCCTCCCTGATGGGTGTCTAACAGCAGAGGCAAGGCCTCAACAAAAGGTGTGTGTGAGTACGTACATGCGTTTATACATCTGCATCTCATGTATGATAACAGACGGATGCCTTATGATTCCTGAGAAGACTGCACTTTTAAGGACATTAAATGCATTTCTTGCAACTTACTTTAGTCCTGCTTGATATTTATCATCAGGTCGAAAAGTGGAGGTGTGGGTCACTGTGTGTTCAACAGTTGGAAAAAGATTAAACTGGAACACTAGCTGGCTTACTTTCACATTACTACTGTGGAGTAATAGCGTGCTTAACTGTGCCTGAAAAAGGACCCATAACATGCTTCCACAACCTTTTCAACAGCTTACAGAGGTATAAAAGACAAAGAAGCATGGTGAGACTTGCAGTTGTATCCCAGGCAACCTCTAAAAGACATGTTTTTTTTTTTTTCATTCCAGAATTTCACTCTGTACTTATGCATGTAAACATCGTTCATCTGAGCCCGTTTAAGTTTGGAGCAGCAATTAATAAAAGAAGTGTATGAATATTAGATAAGTGAGTCCTGCTGGGAGTCAACTGGAGCCTACCCAGCAAGCGATGACAACTCCTCTCGGTCTTCAAGGCACTTAATTGCTGTAAAAGAGAGAGAGAGAGCGAGAGTGGGAGGGAGAGAGAAAAGTAAGAGAAGGGTCGAGATACATTTAAAGTGAAAAAAATAAGGGAGAACAAGGCCGACTCTTTTTTTTTTCTCTTTCCAGTATTAACCAAAGTGAGCAAACATCTCCCTGCTCGTTAGCCTCTAGCTCCACCCACCTCTCAGAGATCCGCACTTCAAAGACAGCCCCTCCCTCTCCCCCAACCACCGCTGCAGCTCATTATCTGGATCCCCGTTACTGTAACTACCAGAGGTGCCTCAGATGGTGAAGGAGATCAGAAGGATCCACATTCACGCTGATGAGCGCGTGTGAGATGAGCTAAACGACGTGATGGCCGTAGTTGTGTTCAGACAGGGATGTGCTCTGATGTCACCACACACACAAGTTAGGGTTAGGGAGTTGTTGACACCCCCTCACTGCTTTACCACCTCCAGCCTACCACTCTACATTTCCAAGAGTCTGCTTTTTTTAACACGTTTATTTTTTCCCCCTCCCTTTGTTTATTTTAACAAAAGTCAGTCTTCAAGTTGAGCACTAAGCCCTCTTAGCTGTCATTGATCTAATTCACCCAAGTGTTCATGATCTGCACTCGCCTGCTCATCCAGAGAGCCGAGGTCACACGTCTAAGCCAGTGCCGCTCAGCTGACCCGGTGCATTAGCCCGGGGCTATAATAGCAGTAGACACTCTAGCTCATGCATGCACACTGGGAAATGACAGGTTGCATTGAGTTCACTAATGGGACCCCCAGCTGCTCTCCATAACCAGCCACTGATGGACGTGAGAAGAGAGCTACTGTAGCTTGGCCCCCCTGGTAACTAAGGAAAGAAGGAAGCTAAATTATTGTTTTTCTGAGTGTTTTCGCCATTAATGTTTCAGTTTACCTGGGCCTGAGACTCAAGGTGATATACCCCATTTATCTCAACTCTGCTGAAGGCAGAACTATCATGGATTTCTGAATGCGGAAAGTTGTTGAATTACTCATTTGATTCATGCATTTACAGGATATAACTTTGATTCAAGTCCTGGAATAAAAATACACAATTTATCACATTTTGACAGTAGAGAGCTATTGATTGTTTTTTCTTTGGTCTGTAGCTATGATAGGAGTTCGCATGAAATGTTTTAAATTATCAGTGACATTCTCTATAAATGGATGTGTGTCACTGACTATTTCCAATAGAACTCATTATCTGAACGGTAGACAGTCCAGTGAACACGGTGACAGTCAGTTTCCTGATCGATCTCAGCCTTCAAAACTTTTCCCCATCTCATGGTCACACAGTACTTTTAAAACGTTGACAGAATTTTAAAAGAAAGTGGGAAAGGTCTCAAAGTGAGAAGCGTTAAGGTTGCTGTAAAATTATAATAATTTTATAAATAAAGAGACAATAAAGCAAACATCGTTCTGTAATTTTAACATAAATTGTATTTAATGTAGATATATAGAGTATATGGTGGTATACAATGTAATACACTAGTTATATTACTTGTATTTCTCCTCACATATACGCAAAGATACTCCAACATGGATTAGGCATGTTTAACAGATTTAACAGATTAAAGTTTATTTTTTCATTTCACATCAAAGAGATATTTAATAATTCAAAAACAAAAAAGATTTGACGGATGCATTACCAGCTGTAATGTTATTCAGCAGGGTTTTTGAGGTGCTGTTTGGAAAATCTTTGACTTTCATTTCAAGTGTGAAATGTATTTCATTAGTATTATTAGCTAACGACACACTTCTAATGTTAGCACAATTTCGATGCACTTACAAATACGTTTTCTTATAATCCTAGAATAACTTCCAACAGATAATCACATTTTATTTACACATTTCCTGTTCCTTATAAGGTATGTGGAGTTGTGCTTTGAGGTATCTGTCACTATCATCAAGTTCACGTTCTTCAACTGCTTTGTAATTACATAGGGATACATGATAACATAACTGACAGTCTCTGAGTCATCTGTGTGGGAAGAAGACTTGGTCTTGGACTCGAGTTAAGAGCAGGAAATCATTTTTCCCCCCCGAGATCGTCTACATGTCAGATTCCTCTCGTGATCTATCTTTCTGTCCAGAAGCCCACGCATCAATCCCTTCGAAGGCATCTAATGACTTCTTCTACGATGTCTACCGACTTCATGTCTCATTCTGGTGCCGTAGATCCCTTTGGCTGACACACTTTAACGGACAGGCTGACTAATCAATAGCACACCCCCTCAAATTCAACTCTCAGCCAAGAAATTGAACAGTCACAACTCATATAGATGGGAATGTACAAGAAACTACGGACAGGATCAAATCTAAGGAGCTAAAGTGTTCATGGCAGATGGGAGAGGGTGATACAGGGGGGAGAAAGGAAGAAATGGTAAAAGGGACGGAGACATATAATATGGAAAAAGAGATCGAGGGAGAGAGAGAGTCTTGAGAAAGGAGAACGGTGAGCGTGGTAGCATGCAGAGTAACCTTTTTAATCTATTGTGATTTCTCTTCACGCTCGGCTGGCGAAGGGCCACGCGGGCTGGAGAGCCTCCAGCGTGTGTTTTCCAGTGTCTGCCAGGGTGGTCTGTGACTGGAGAAAGTCATGTGTGCCTTTTACCCTCAGAGAGCCTCACAACCAAGCTGCAAAAACCTCCTTTCCCCTGACTCCCCGCCTCTCTGGATGGCTTCCATCTCAGCTCATCCCTAAGCTGACTGTGTTTGCGTGTGTGTTTGTGTGTGTGTGTGTGTCTGTGTGTGTGAGAGAAGGAAGAGGATGAAAAGTGTAGGCTAAGAGACAGTTGAACTGCGGATGGGGCTGGAGGAGGTAGGGAGAGTTGAGGCTGGGGGAGGAGGAGGGAGGCTATGTTAGGGCTAGGGCTGAGGATAGGGGTAGAGCAAAGCTGCTTGGAGGTATTAAGTCAGGATATGCTCTCAGGTCAATACCCAGCTAAGAGACAGAATCACCCATGGGGTCTTTGACAAAGCTGATTGGTTCAGAGTACAAAAAACACTGAATATGAGGGAGGGAGGGTGAGAAGGGGGGAAGGTGGGGGAGAGAGAGAAAATAGGGAGGGAACCAGGAGGGACAAAAGGAGAATGGAAAGGCAGAGGACAGAAGGAGGAGTGACTTAGTTATCACCAGGCAGTATTAAGAACCAGGACCTGAAATAGATCTGGAGTTTAGCACCATGGTGGGATTAACCTGCAGAGCTGTAGCAAGGGTTTTAGTCATTCCCTCTTGCAATATGTAATTTGGGTACTTTCGATTTGGCCAAACTGACTGACCACCCAAATAACACATTTCTTATGGACATTAATGGAACGATGGCAAGAGAAGCCTAATGTTGGCATCTGTGAAGTGAAGTCATATTTCAATCGTTTGGCAGTTTAACAGTTTACAGAACGTCAATGGATTAAAGACAGTTCTATCATGACAGCTTTTGCATATTTTGAGACAGTTAGTTACAGTTGGCTTTCTGGCTTACTCAGTTTCCAGACGTTGGGTAATCAAGGAGGTAGGCCAGGTTGAGTGAGTAGAGCAGATGCTAAATCAGGTAGATACCAGGTTACCTCAGGTATACAGTACAACTCAGGACAACTCCAGTCTGGCCGGCAGGCAAACGCATCCTTCACTCAAGTGGAAGTACTGATACTCATGTTTAAAAAGACTTAAACATAAGTATGGGCGCTGATATATACATGACATTTCTACTACCTGTTTTAGTGTCATGCTGGTAACTGGGCCTAACGCAACGCATTCGACAGGAGTCCATTTAGACGCAGACAATTTAAAACATCTCCCTCATATATGATCATGGGTGATCTCTATTCTCTTCGCTAACTACCTGTCTCATCCATAAAATACATTTTTTTCGAAACTATGTTTTCGAAAGAAGAAAAAAAATCACACACAGTAAAAGGAAAGGAACGGAGAGGAGGAGAGGGGACTTTGGTTTAGAAAAAAAAAAAAATATATATATCTATCAACCTTTCGAAAAGTTTTTTTTTTTTGTACTTTTTTTTCCACACACAGTGAAAGGAGATGAGAGAGGAGAACAGAGAAGCCTAAAACTGAGCAGAGTAAAGCAGAGCAGACTACAATAGAGTACAGTACTCTCTTTTTATGCAAACTTTTGTTTAGAAACAATATGTTTTCACAACATTTTTTTCAGTAGAGTATAGTATAAAATACTATAAAAACTTTACTTAGGTACGGTAGCAAATTATTTGTACTTGTGTTACATCCCATCTCTACTGATCTGTCTGCTATCACCTGACTAACTCACTGTTTCATCTACAATTAAATCACTGAAATAAATATTGCAGTTACTACTTGAATGCTGTAATCCATCCATCTTACACATAAGTGAAGTTTGTGGGTCCTCCAGAGTGTGTAATGCAGGAACCTGGACACTTTCCTCAGGCTCAGGAGCAAGGAGTTAAATCAGGACAGGGCCGTAATTGCTCTCTTAAGATGAGCGTCAAATTCTAACTTTGGTCTTGGGTCTCCTGGCACACACACACACAGAAAAACACACACACACACACACACACACACACACACACACACAGCCTTGCATTTGGGCCTAGCTACCTCCCTCCCTTCTGCCACGCTTGTTAAGCAGTGGAGATGAGAAGCTGTAGCAGAAGCCTGGCTTGCCAAACACCCACAAACACTGAGAGGCTGGGGCTGGGCTGACGGCTGGGGCTGTGGTGAAGGCTGGCAGTGGGTAGAGGCTGGAGGAAAGGGATGGCTGTGGCTGGGCGAAGGAAGAGGCTGGGCTGACGGCTGGGGCTGGGGTGAAGGCTGGCAGTGGGTAGAAGCTGGAGGAAAGAGATGGCTGTGGCTGGGCGAAGGAAGAGGCTGGGGATGGGACTCCAGGGGAGTGGAAGCTGGGCTTCTACATCTGATTCAACTATTTGCCAGCAAACACTGGTATCAATGGACGGGAGCAAACTAGTGTGAGTGGTTTGTATTTCGTATTGTGCTTTTTGTGTGCCTCTGTGTGCGTGTGTGTGTGTGAGAGGAGATGAAGAGTGTGTGTGTGTGTGTGTGTGTGTGTGTGTGAGGGGAGATGAAGAGTGTGTGTGTGTGTGTTTGCCCACGTGTCTTTCTTTAGAGGAAAAAAGATGCCCTCAGAGAGAGAGTGATCTGGTGGGTCCTGTGAATCTGCCACTCAGTTCCAGGAAAGTACCCCTCTGGGTGCCTTGGCAACCCAATCTGAGTGGACAGGGGTCAGAGGGACGCGTTATGTCTTGAAGGCGGTGGGAGTGGGGACATTTTCACTGTCACTTCAATATTACTGATCTGTCTGGAAACATCCCAAACCAAAGCAAAGAACTCTGTGATCACTATTGAAGAATTCTTCAAAAACTTTGAAAACTAGCTCAGTGAAAGCCTGGAGTTCATCCAGGAAACTGAAATGTCGAAGGACAGCTTCTCCAGGCAACTCTTCAACAAGACATCACGTTTTTACGTTTTCTTTCTTTAGCAGACGATTTCATGATGTACAAACAGTTTATAAAGAAACTACTTCAGAACATCAAGGATCAGAGGTGAATAGTTCACGGTATTTCAGTGGTCAGGGTCAAGGAACGGTTTGTATTCACTTACCCCACTGTAAGGTAACCACATCGCAACCACCTGGCACTCTGAATGAAAAACAACATCTCAGGACCTGTTCTGGAACATTTCTCCTAGTGTCCTCTGCTTGTGACCAGGATCAAGGTTGGACAGCCTTGCTCAAAAATTGACTGGGCCACAGATGTATAGAGTAATCTGTTTTGAACGTGACATTAAACCCCAACTGCTGTCAACACAGGAACATTTTGCTGTGCAACCTTTTTGATGTGGAGGCTACTTTCCATATCATCTCACCTGCCAGCCATCCATCCAGCCAGCCAGCCAGCAATCCAGCCAGCCAGCTCCTCATCCCAGACCTCTGCTGTGACGTTCATCATTATCATCCACTGTTGGACCGCATGAGGTTCAGGCAGAGTTCAGCTCCAAACGACATAAAAAGTCAGGATAATTAGTAAAGGCAGGATTCTACTGGGCCTCACTGGGTAAATGTCAGCACCCCCCCCACCACCACCCACCACCATCTTCCTTCTGAGAGCACTGACAGTTCATTGAAACAGACTCAGGGGTCGACTGACACAATCACAGCTCTCATACTCTTACCCTGTGGAATCACTAGAGGGCTGGGTGGGGGATTGTGGTGGATAAAGAACTCTCTCTCTCTCTCTCTCTCTTTCTCTCTCTCTCTCTCTCTCTCTCTATCTCTGGTAATCTTGGCCATTCTACTCTCTCTCACCTGAATGCACATGTAAACGTGAGGCTCGACAGTGATAGCTGTTCTCCAGCTTGGTGTTGTGTTTCTCTAAGCCCCATCACACAGCCTCTCCTATCCTACAGGGGTGTGGGCCAATCACCATTCACAGCCCATTACTCTGGATTCTGCTGAGGGGAGGATTTTAATCCCGCATTTTAGCAGAAACAAAGAAGATTGATCCCACAGTAACTCACCGCTAATTTAGGTAATTTGTATCTGTTTTTTTGCACCGTCAGGGTGAAAGTTACCGCTTCAGAAGCATCGCAAACAAAACAGTGGTTCACATCGTGCCCAATATTCATCACTGTTAAGCATCTCCTGACAATTACTGTGAGCTGAATGAAGAATGAACTAAACATGTGTTTGTGTGCAGGCATGAAAGCACCAAGACACGCACAAAACCATATTCATCTTTTGTAGCCTATTTTACGCTAATACATTCTCACCAGGTGGAAAAAGATCACAACATTTTGCATTCCACACAGAAATCCAAATGGCAAACTACACAATTATTTGTAGGTTACTTAAACACGCGCAGTGTTTATCAAGTTGTCGAGTAAGCTAACTTATCCTTTCCGTGGGTAAACATTTCCTGTACAAAGTCTTATTTCAAAAAAGTCCACACGTTCATTTTTCTTTGTAATTAAAAGTAGAGAGTCTAATGGACAGGTTCTGGTTCGTTGAGAAGAAGATTGCTTTCATCAGGGGTTCCATTAACGTCTAACTCACATCCTGAACAAATGACGAGTCTCCTACTCCTAATAATTGCAGGAAGGTGAGGACGGGGAAGTCAGCGGGGCGCCGTGGACACTAATGCAGCCAAGCGAAAGGGAATGGGAGAGAGCCACTGTGATTCGCTCCACGACTGATGAGGCGCTACGGTCGTTCCAAGCAATCGGCTGTTAACGACGTCTGGGTGTCATGTTTAATACCCCCTCTTAAATGTAGATAGTAAAGACAATTTGATATGTTTCCCACTCATTTGCCATGGTAAACGGTGTACGTAGTGATGGATACCCTACCTATCTCTGAACAGTATCTAATATATAGTAGGCCTGTATATAAATTGTTTTATTTAATGTTCTCTGATAGCATCTGTGTTAGAATGATTCATCACTGGCAAGGCTGGCAATGTTACCACTAATCCCTTATTTGATATGTGCTTGATATTGTAGCGTGCGGGGAAACAGACAGGACTCAGAACACAAGAGCCAGAGACCACGTAGTCAGGTTTATAGCTCGAATAGCCCAGATGTATTTTTACACAGAGCTACCCGGGGTTGAGATTTCCGCCCAAAACAGTAAACCCAGGTCGGTGAGTCCCCCAGAACAAAAACGCCCCCCCCCCCCCCCCCCTTTTCCGGTCAGGTTCAAAAACAAGCCCTGTATGCTAACCCTCCTCCTTCAACGTTTCCACCAACACCCAACCCAGGCTAGACATCTCCCCCAATGAACAAATGACACTTGAACTTGTGTAAACCAAACCAACCAGCGTTATAATATTTTAATCCCAGAGTGGGAGAAATAAAGCCTGATAATGAGTAATGAAGTCTTATAGAACCATGGTAGAACCATGGTAGAACCATGGTAGAACCATGGTAGAACGTTGATGGAACCTTGGTGAAATCATTGACCGTGGAAGTAAAATTAAGATTTTTAGAAGGTTCCCCTATAAGGGCAACCAAGTAGCATACAGAGAGCTATAACAAGTATTATCAGGAGTAAGTATTGGTTCTAATGAGACTATTTTTTGCAGAGACTGCACAATTATAAACACAAGGCCAGAGTTTGGTATCCTGTTCGCCACTGTTGTTGTATGAAATATGAGACACATCTGTTGATTACCCATGAGCCTTTGCGTATTTTGCGGAGGTAGATCGCTCTTGGACACTGACACAGGACCAGCTTTGGCCTCCAAGTGGATATATGAATATGTGGTTGGTTGTCTTTAGGTAGAGTTTCACTGAATTCAAAAGATTTTAGCAAAAACTTGTGAGATAACTCGTTTTTACGATCGAAGGCAATCAAGTCAAATCGAGTCAAGCTAGTTCCGTGTAGCGGTAAAAGGGGCACAAATTACAAATAGTCGCAGATCTCCTCAAATCCATGCTTACAAGTTGTGATGACGTCCTTTCACTCAAGCTTGACATGCAGTATTATTCAGCCTAGCACAGCACCAGGAAGTATCCCTCCAGGTAGAACCTCAGGCAGAACCAGGAAGTGACTGAGCTCCTCCATGCTCCTCCGAGTCTGTGTGGCTGAAGTCAGGCTGCCAATGTGCAGGCAGCTCCTTAGCCCAGAGAACTCATCTGGACTGGCAGCTAAGTGGCTCCCTGCTAGCAGGAATGTCTGCTAATGCCTCTCTAATCCTGATAAATGATCCAGTTTATTGAGGATGAGGATGGCAACCCTCAGCATTCTACCTCGGCTTCTCTCCTCCACTCTCCTCCATCTCCTCCACTTTCCTCCTTCTCCTCCACTCTACTCCTTCTCCTCCACTCTCCTTCTACCTCCTCCACTCTCCTCCTCCTTCTCCTCCACTCTCCTCCATCTCCTCAACTCTCCTCCTTCTCCTCCACTCTCCTTCTACCTCCTCCACTCTCCTCCTCCTTCTCCTCCACTCTCCTTCTACCTCCTCCACTCTCCTCCTTTTCCTCCACTCTCCTTCTACCTCCTCCACTCTCCTCCTCCTTCTCCTCCACTCTCCTTCTACCTCCTCCACTCTCCTCCTCCTTCTCCTCCAATCTCCTTCTACCTCCTCCACTCTCCTCCTCCTTATCCTCCACTCTCCTCCTCCTCCACTCTCCTCCTCCTTCTCCTCCACTCTACTCCTTCTCCTCCACTCTCCTCCTTCTCCTCCACTCTCCTCCTCCTTCTCCTCCACTCTCCTCCTCCTTCTCCCCCGCTCTCCTCCTATCCCCTGCTTTCCAAATCTGCTTTGCTCCTCTTCTCTTCCTCCCTGCTCCCCCTCCTCCTCTTATTGGTCTTCCTACGCTTCCTCTTCCTCTCGTTTGCCTCCCCTTCCTCTTCCTCTCCTCTCCTTCTCCCTCCATCACAGTCTAACACAGCTCCCCACCGCTGCTGGTGCCCTGGCGGGCGGCAGGAGATGCTGCATGCGGCCATGACACGCCACATCTTACTGCACTTCCCTTTTCTCCTCTCTGGATGAATAAACTTCTAAAAGGTCAGCTGGATGCATTATTGCACATACATCATCGAGATGTTTCCTCCGTAGACTGGTGTCTAACTGTTCTGTGATTAATATCTATGTTAACAACTTCTTTGTTGTCCTGATGGGGAAGGAAGTGAGCTTTTATTCCCGCCATAATTAATACTCATTAGGTTTTACACCTCAGCATCAGTTCACATGAGACTCCTTGACAGTTATTCTAAAGTAGAGGTCGGTGGCACACATACACACACACACACACGCACACAGCCCCACATTTGTGTGTGAGTACAAATCACACAATTACAAACAGCTTGTGATAACAAATAGCTCCTCTCATTCTCGAGTGGGCCTGCTGCAGAATGCTAATGTCCTCTACCTATTCAGGAAGTTGAGAGGAACTTTTCTTGGTCCCGGTGGGGTGGGCAGAAACCCACTCAGCTGGTAAATGGAAGGCAGCACAGTGTTCTGCTGTGCTTTAATCTCATCATGATAACCTGACAGAAAAATTGGGTAATTGCTGTTAAGGACCTCAATCTGCCTGCCTGCCTGCCTGCCCTCCCGCCTGCCTGTCTATCTGTCTGTATGACTGTCTGTGTGTGTCTGTATGTCTATGAGTAAAAATACTAATATGGCATTTCTGTTTAGAAATGCCAACCAATCTAAACCTAGCACCACGGGATGTCCTGAACGCACCCTAACCCGCTCCAACAGCTGTGGCCTTCCCTGACTGCCCTCCTGGGTGTGCCCTCCTGGGTGTACCCTCCTGGGTGTACCCTCCTGGGTGTACCCTGCTGGTCACCTTGAACCCACAGAAACGCACAGGAGAGATACAAATGTGGAACTGCTGTTGTATTCACCAAACCCTCCTGAGAGCACTTAGCACTTGTGCTAGGACTTGGATGAATTATTGAAGGGTGTAGATGTATGGCTGAAGTATTCAGGAAGGAATAACTGTCATACTGTTCATATTATTTAATATTTTGCAAAGATCTGTTACAATACCATAAAGGGTCCAAAACTCCAACCTGTTATGTCTGTATCCTAGCATGATCTGCTCTGACAGGATGTGTTCCTTGCTACTGAACCTTTTTTTATCTGTTTAATATAGAAACAGTGTAATTGCCCCAACAATACAGGCTGATGCATGGTCATGTGTAGTAGTTACCCTGCAATTGCACTGTATTACAGTTGAGTGATTTTCATTATAACACGTGTAGAATGATTATGCTACGGAAACTTAATGTTGTGTGTTATTAACAGTCCTCGGCAGCAATCTTCACAGACAGACAGACACACCTTCAGACACACACACACACACACACTGCACTCCCACTCATCGGATGTTTATGACTACTTCAAGGTTGTCGGTGCAATTCCCTGACCTTCATGGATGATTGACCATGAGCACTCACCAATTTCAGTGTGTGTGTGTGTGTGTGTGTGTACATATAGGTGGGTCTGTGTGTATGTTTGTGTGTTCACGCTCTTACGTCTGTGTGTGTGTGGCCATGTTATGTGTGTGTGTGTGTGGCCATGTTATGTGTGTGTGTGTGTGTGGCCATGTTATATGTGTGTGTGTGTGGCCATGTTATGTGTGTGTGTGTGTGTGGCCATGTTATGTGTGTGTGTGTGTGGCCATGTTATGTGTGTGCACACACAGCCACAGCTCTGGGAGCAAGTCGTCTGGCTGACTGAACTCTCACCCTCGTCTGGTGTCCAAGGTGACAGACGAGACAGAGGGCCTGTCTGGAGAACCCCAGCTGAGCTCTCCAACCTGCCTAACGAATGTGTGTGTGTGTTGTTCCACTACCCTTGTGGGGATCAGAAGTCCCAAAAGGATAGTAAACCTTGAAAAAATGACCTCATGGACATTTTCCTGGGCCCCAGGACACCAAGTCTTATTTGGAGTTTTAGAGGGTTAGGGTTTGGGGTTAGGGATGACACGATTATAAACAACGTGAGTAAGTAAGTAAGACTTTATTTATATAGCACATTTCATACAAGAATTGTAGCTCAAGGTGCTTTACATAAAATCAATAAAAACAATAATACAAGTGATAAAAGTCATAATTAAAATAGCAACAATAATACAACTAATAAAAGTAGTAAAACCCTTCTGAGATAAAATTACTTAAATGCTTCGGTAAAAAGATAAGTTTTAAGCTGTATTTTAAAAATGTCTAGCGTGTTTGCTTCCCTAATATTTATGGGTAATTTGTTCCATAGTTTTGGGGCATAATTAGCAGGCCGAATGACCAATCTTCTTATGACTGCTTCTGGTGACCTCTAATAGGCCTGCATTTGATGATCGCAGTGTTCTAGCTGGTGTGTAGTTTATAAGGGAGTTAGCAATGTAGCAAGGTCTTTGTCCGTGTAGAGCTTTGTATGTGAGGAAAAGGACCTTAAAGTCAATTCTGAAGGTAAGTGAATGAGTGAGTGAGTGAATTGTTGGTCCTCACTAGGACAGTAAAACAAACCTGTGTGTGTGTGTCTCACAAAGTCCACATGCATTATCAGCAGTAATGGTACAGGAATGTGCAAGAAGAAACATGTTGTATATCCTCATGTATTTATAATAAAGGGCCTAGCTTGGATGCTACTTTAAGTGAAACACTGTCTGCATTTGGTCAGGGTGCTGTGAAAGGGCCCATTTACTGAGTTTCATTCTGGCAGTCAAGCCTAATGCACGAACCTCAGGGTTTGCAGTGATTGGCCCTTTACTGCCCCAACCACTGGAGCAGAGGAAAACACTGTCATTAAGGGACAACCCCGACGACTATACAGTAGAAATGAGACCCCCTCCCCTTCTCTCTCTATCATGGTCTCTCCTCCTCAACCTTTCCTGTCATAGCCTTTCACTATTCATGGTGTGATGAAGGTCTGTTAACCCCCCTCTGTTTAAACTACTGTGTTCCTCTGTTGACATTCCTCTGCTGCATGGTTAGTCCTCGCCCTGCCTCTCCTAGTTCACACTGGAACACAGACCCTGACCAGGAATACATCAACTTGACCAGGGGCTCATCGATCAGTTTGGGAGCAATTGACGTGGTTCTCAGATTGATCCGTCAGTTCTTAGTGTGTGTGTGTGTGTGTGTGTCAGCATGTGTAAATATGTGTGTGTGTGTGCTTCTCTGAGGCTGTAGTAGAGATGGTCCATTCAAATGTCAGTCTCATTACTGATGATCTATACAACATATCCAATCACATGACCTCACCCCATACAATCTGTTATCTGGACTGGAGGGGAGGGAAAGGAGGGATGAGGATGGAATCGGGGTTTGGAGGGATATAGAAGTGCAAGAAAAAGAGAGATGAAGAAACGATGGTAGGAAGGAAAGTCTCAAGGCTTCTCCTGTTTTGTAAGGTGCACTGTTTGTAAAGCACTTTGAGCTGCAATCCTTGTATGAAAAGTGCTAAATAAATACAGTATTTCTTACTTACTTACTGTTAGATCAAACCTATATTTACAAGTGTCATAAGGTTGGCCATGCCACAGAGAACATAGCCACAAGAGAGAATGATCTTTCCTGCCCACAATATTTCTGTTTTATGGGGTTTTGATGAAGTGATAACAGGTAATGGTGAGTAGCTTCATCTCAACCAGAGGACAGATATCCTGGTTTGAGAATGGTCGTATCGTGATTAATGATCTCATTAAGCATTCGTAGCCAACTGACAGCAGACTCCAGGTCTGTGGGTGCTTCACACTGGTTCATCCCCTCAGGTACTACTACAAGACAGATCACTCTCTCTTTTTATCCCTTCCCTCACTCCTCCTTTCTCCTGATGTCTTGTTTTTCCCTTTCTTGCACCTTTCTCTCTTTCTTGTCTCTCTCTCTCTCTCACTCTCTCTCTTTATCTCTTTATGTACATCTATCCGGATCTAATGGCGTTTCAGGAGAGCTACTGTAGTTCAGGATGAATGAGGAGGATGCCAGTTGTATGCAGTCTTTTCCCCAGCTGTGCCTCGCTGTATGTCTGACTAAACGACAAACAGTGGAAACTGGGGAGAGTCAGACAAACTATCTTCCACTTGCCTTGAAAAGGTCACGTTTGGACAGCAGTGGTTATAGTGTGTGCGTGCGTGTGTGTATGTGTGCGTGCGCGTGGCTGTAAGAGAGAGCCAGTGACTCCAGTGTCCCTCGTAGGGATGCAGGCAGAAGGAATGGTGCGGGGTGCCATGGTGTGTTAATCCCTGGGTTTTAGCATATCATTTCACACTGCAAATGACTCTTAGGATATTCGAGGAGAAGGAGGGGGGGGTGGGAGAGGGGAGGGGTATCTGTTCCCCCGCTCAGGGGAAATCAAATGAGGCATTATCATTCTAATGCAGGCTTACCGTCAGGCCTGTGAAATCCAGGAGACACACATACCTCCCTATCCATTCTCTCCATCCCACTTCCTCTCCTATTCCCTTCCTCATTCTCTCTCATTTAGTCAGATTCATCCCCATTTAAGTCCGCTCCTCTCTTCTCCTTTCGTATCCTCTACTCTCCTCTTTTACCTTTCCATCCTTTTCTTTCCTCCCCTTTTCTCTGTTATCCTTATCTTACCTCACCTCTCTACTCCTTCTCTCCTCTCCACTCCACTCCACTCCAATCCTCTCCTCTCCCACTCCCATTCTCCTCTCTCTTGCTGGCTGTAGGCCCATAGCAAGGCTGGTCAGGAGGAGAGAGGAGGAGGTTGGAAACGAGGAACGCCGCTCTCAGCCTGAAGTCTCTGCCCTCCGGAGAACCTCCGCTGAGTTTCTGTTGCTGTTGTTGTGAACTCTAAGTTCTTGTGTCCTTCATGCAGTCCCTGTTGGGAGAGATCCAACCTGCCCACAAAGAAACAGTTAATCCACTTATTTGCCTTCCAGAATCTCTTTCCCATGGAGTTATGAGCTATGAGGTCTTATGTCCTTCAGAGAGGTAGGTCACAACACACACTATTAGTGTTTGCTCGACAGCAACACGTCGGCTGTGTTTTCAAACTGTGTGAAAGCAACCACCCCGCTGTCCTTCTTGAGTTGATCAACGAGAGAAAGGAAGTGGAAAAGGAAGGGATAGGTGGGTGAAGAAGACAGGCGAGTTCTGGGTTGTTCTGTGTGAACAAAACATGCTCTTTTTGGGTTTCGCCGTTTGTGTCTGTGCTGCCTGGAACAGCTATGCTTTGCTGTGTGTGTCTGTGCTGCCTGGAACAGCTACGCTTTGCTGTGTGTGTCTGTGCTGCCTGGAACAGCTACGCTTTGCTGTTTGTGTCTGTGCTGGCTGGAACAGCTACGCTTTGCTGTGTGTGTCTGTGCTGCCTGGAACAGCTACGCTTTGCTGTTCCCTGTGCTGTGCTGCATGGCTGGGCAAGACTTGTTTCATTATTCTCTCTCCGTCATTACTTTGCTGCCAGTTTAATTATAGGCTCCTAGATGGGCTGAACATGGACAAGCCTTGCTTCCCCTAATATAAAATCTACAATTAGAAGAGACTACCCTGGTGCATTCTGGGAATATTTGACAGGCGGATGATCCAGCGTGCTGCAGTGGTGAAGACATCAGACGGATAGAGATGGATGAGGTGGAGGGGTGGAAGAGCCAAGGGGTGAATGGATGGATTGGGTAGTGGAAGGTTGGAGGCTGATGGGAGGTTGAAGCATTGTGATTGAGGGCTGGAATGATAGAGAGGTGGAGACAAAGGGAGAGATTGGCAAAACAGACAGCAGTGTAAAAACTTATGGAGCAGAGCCTGGTTGATGGAGCTGTGATCTGGAACACTGTGAACACAGTGACCAATAAAACACACACACACACACACACAACCCTAACCAAAGCTTATCGTTCCATTTCAATCACCCATTTCTCCATTTTCTCTCTCTCTCTGTCTCTCCATCTTTCCTTGCCCACACATTCACACCCGTAAACACATTGGATGCACCCAGCTCCCAACAGTAAAGTATCCCAGAACACTGGATTCTTCCTCACTCAGCCTCTCAGCCTCACAGCAGATGCCAAGCCACAGAAATAACCAAGAAAAACGACTTTGAGAAATGCAAGTAACAACTTGCATTTTCAACCTTGCAACTAAGAAAGTAGCTTGGCTTAAAATACTGCATATCAAAGAAAACTTTCAACAACGACCCCCCCCCCCCCCCCCCCCCCACACACACACACACACACACACACACACACACACACACACACACACCCTCTTTCTAACCCTTCTCTTCATTCCTCTCTCTCTCTTCTCCAGCACTGAGAGTTGCAGTGTTCAGCTGTGAGAGCAGAGCAGAGGGTGCAATTATACTGGCGGAGGACTGGCAGAGCCAGGCTAGTTTATTGGATTTGCCTCTTCCTCTGACACCACAGATCCTGCTTGGAGAGAAGGGCTGGTTCCTGGAGGAGAGCATGGCTTCAGGTGGAGCTTGTTAGCAAAAGCTCTGCAATCACAGTTCATCCATCCAGACGGACAGCCGGGATAGTAATTATACCTCACTTTCACTCCATTCATCCTGATATCTGTTTCTCCCTTTCTCTCTGTCATACTTCTTTCCTCCTTCTCCTTCCCTCTCTCTGTCTCTCTCTCTGTTTCTCTCTCTGTCTCTCTCTCACTTTCTCACTATGTCTCTTTTCCTCTCTTTCACTCTCTTTCACTCTCTTTCACTCTCTCTGTCTCTCTCTCTGTCTCTCTCTCTGTCTTTCAATGTGTCTCTGCTGTTCAGATTACAGTTAAGGCAGAGGGACAGCAGGGAAGGCGTTATATGGCGACGCCCCCCAGGGTTCTGTTTCTGCTGCTGTGTTCAGAATCAGGTGTCAAACCACAAGAGGCCTGTTCATCAACGGCTCTTCAGAGAGGACCTCCCCTGATCAAACAAACCTTGTCACCAAGGAACACACATGTCAAGATGGTGCTGCAGTGCACGGCTGAGAGAGAGAGAGAGAGAGGGGGGGGGAGAGAGAGAGAGAGAGAGAGGGAGAGAGAGATAGAGAGAGAGAAAAAGAGAGAGGGAGGGAGACAAAGAGAGAGAGAGAGCTTCTGTGCAGACCAGTGGCAGTGTTTAGCCAAATGAGGGTGTCTCTTCTGGAATTAAGGTATTTATTAATGATGAGGGGCCACACTGTGCCAGAGAAACACTCAAATACGTACATGCACACACACACACACACACACACATACACATACACACACATACACACAGGCAGGTGGAGCAGCACTTAGACACACTTAGACAACACATTCCAGGGGGGACTGTCAGTTGATAGGACATTACAACCCTCTTCACGTCTGCCCTTGCACACACACACACACACACTCACACACACACACACACACACACACTCACACACACATTTCAGCTGCCTCTTACATCAAAGAAGCCATTCTCACTCACCGAGGACGGCAGAAAAAGAGCAAGCGAGCAAGCAGTTGCGATGAGAGACATTTGAATCAATATTTCTGTTTAATCTGAAAGAGATGGCAGGCCGCCTGTTCGTAAAGACACTGAGCTGGCGTTGGTGGGATCAGAGAACCAAAACCTGTCACTGAGTGTGTGTGCGTTAGTGCGCGTGTTAGTGTTTGTGGATATGTACTGTATGTGTGTGTCTGTGCATGTGTGCGTGTGTGTGTTTGTGTGCTCGAATGCCTGTGTGTGTGGATGAGAGACAGAGTGGGAGGAAAAGATGGAGATGGAGAGGGAGGGGGAGGGGGAGGGGGAGGATGGAGATGGAGAGGGAGGGGGGAGATGGAGAAGGAGGAGATGAAGAGGGAGGGGGGAGAGGGAGGGGGGAGATGGAGTGGGACATGGAGTGGGAGGGGGAGTGGGAGGGGGGAGAGGGAGGATGGAGATGGAGTGGGAGAGGGAGGGGGAGATGGAGAGGGAGAGGGAGGGGGGAGATGGAGAGGGAGAGGGAGGGGGGAGATGGAGAAGGAGGAGATGAAGAGGGAGGGGGGAGAGGGAGGGGGGAGATGGAGAGGGGAGAGGGAGGGGGGAGATGGAGAGGGAGGTGGAAGATGGAGAGGGAGGGGGAAGATGGAGAGGGAGGGGGAGACGGAGAGGGGAGATGGAGGGGGGAGAGGGAGGGGGGAGATGGAGACGTTTGGTCGGTCCCTCTCCCCCCTTTCCCAACTTGAATCGTCTAGCATCTTCAGAGGAGTCAGAACTGGACAAGGCTCAGAAATCAAACGTCAGCTTCGCTGAGATGATCAGCCACTCTGTAAGTGTGTGTGTGTGTGTGTGTGTGTGTAAGGCTGGGTGTCAAACCTGCCCCCACCTCTCATATGCTGAAGTCTGGAGTTTCTGGACGGTCTCAACTTGATGGCTCTCACACCCCATGTTATTAAATGCGTATTTCATTTAACCGTACGTTGACCATTCTTGCTCTGATTTAACCCATAGACTCAAATAACTATAATTTCGATTTGTATTGGCATTATTTGGGTCATGCTAATACACTGTTCAGTTTCCCATCTTCCTTTAAACCATAGGGGAATTTGTTTTGGTTGTTTGGCCAATATTTAACCCCCTACAGTGTGTGTTCTGGTTGTGTACACCCCCTGTTGGGGTGTACTGTGCTGTGAAGAGAACAGAAGCCAGTTCTGTCAGAGCAGAAATGATGGAGCGTCTCTCTGAGGAACATGCTGTAATGTTACATCAGAGAACGTAAGCTCATGGTCATAGAATAACTGGTGTGTACGGTATGCAGGCGAAGCCACATCCATCCTCCTTAAGGACCAGAAGGATTTCAGAACCCTGTACCAGGAAAGTGCTTTAATGAGGTAGTTCACATCATTAATAAAGCTATTAAATACAAAATTACATTTATAAAATATGAATCCATACATAAAATATGAAGCCATATATTAAATGCATGGCTTTAAAATGTACATATAGCCATCCATAAAACATAACTTGCAGATTTCTGTGTTCCTGTTCTTTTTATTCTAATTTACTACCATTAAACTAAGCTTTTGTTTTATTGCTCTCTGACAGCCAGAATACTCTGTGGACCAGCTGTCTGCAGCTCAGCTGATGCCCTGCTGACTCTCACCTGACTTCTGCTATCCAGCCAGCACACCTCCCCAGAAGCTGTCACACACACGCACGCACACACACACACACACACACACACACACACACACTCACACACACACACACACACACACAACCCAGGCACATATCTGATAGACCAAATTTACATGATTACTCAAGCATCACTGAGGGAGGTTTCCCTGCAATGCATCGTGGGAGCAGTCAGGAAAACGCTCAGCCTTGTTTCTGCAAGATTGTAGTAATGCCTCTTTTACTAGTGTTCAACACTGCAAAGAGAACCATTCTGCCTTGGAAGCACTGGGACAAAAAAGTTCTGGTGGTACTTTGATAGTAAATTGTAGTTGTTTTGTATGTATGTAGTACAGTGGGGACAAAGGCTGTGGTAAAGTCTAAAGTAATTTGAGTTTTTCAGGTTGGTGCAACCAACCAATTAAGGATTTACAGAAAAACCGCATTCAACAAATTCATAGACATGAATTTGCTGAATCATGTTCTGTAATTGGCTGGAATATCCTCCGGTTGAGGTCATCTGTGTTTTTGAGTGCAGTAACCGCAGATGAAACCTCATGCACCCTCTCCAGAATGAGTCTGCTACTTCTCTCCATAATTAGTTTACCTGCTCACTCACTCACTCACTGCCCCATTTCATTTCAGTTTCGGAAATGGAAAATGGGTTTTCAAGCTGTCAGACTGGCCAGTGACCTCCAGGTGTAGTGTTGGCTCATTGCCGGTATGAAACTGTTGCTGAGTCATGCTGCCCTGGAATCAGCTTGAGCCTGGAGATGCTTCACATCAACCACCGTCCAACTGATCCAGGTCTCATTGAGGATTTGGGTTAGAGGGGAGAGTGAAAGGGAGAGAAATAATTATTTTGTGGCCCGGAGGTGAATGGGAGATGTAGAGAAATAATGCAGGAGGTTGAGATTAATGAAGGAAAGTTAAGCCATTTTATTTTGACTGTTTATTTACAGTAAAAGTAAACTGAGGACAAAATAAGGAATACTAGTGGAATGTCTCCACCTCCACATGTACGTATGAGACACGCACACAGACACCATCACACACACACGTACGGTACGGTAATCCATTTGTTATCCTCTGTTACCTTCTCTACATCAGTCAGGGGTGTAATTCTGATTCACTGCCAGTCAAGCGATAGGTTAATAAAATGAATCTCTTGATTCAACGCTTTAAGTGAACTCATTATAAATATCTGACATACTTCTATAAATTATGCAATGCTCTGTAGTACCTCCAGGGCTGATTTAGAGAAAACTCCAATTAAGAGTTGGATCAAATAAGCTGGGAAGGACCAGGGTTAGCTGGCGCAGGAGGGGGGAGTGTGGGGTACAAATGACATCAGGCTTGAAGGGGGAAACACACCTGCACACACAAGTTTCTAGGTCCCCCAGGAACCAAAAAAAACAAACATTTTACAGGCACAATGTGCTTTTGTCCCTGACCATGTTTGGGTCTGTCTTTCCCGTCTGTCTTTATTTCTGTCTGACTAACTCTCTCTTTCTGACTCTCTTTCTGTCTGACTAACTCTCTCTTTCTGACTCTCTTTCTGACTCTCTCTCTGACTCTCTCTCTGATTCTGTCTGACTTTAACCTGGTGAAGGAGTTAATGACTGGAATGAGTTTTAATGGAAGACTAATATCCGCCCACACTACCGTGTAGATGGGGCCAAGGTTGTTGAACCTCCCACATAAAAAACGTGTGGTTTCAAACCCTCACAGCTGTGTTCAAGGAGCAAAAAGTAGGGTCTTGGGAATAAAGAAGTCCAATAGTCAGTCATTTCCAAGAATCATTATTTTTCTTTTTTTTTTGTATTGTTGTTGTGAGGTCATCTTAGTAAGCCCTCCCCCCTTCCCAGGCTCCTTATCTCTCTCCTTGGTGACCTGCTATCTTCAAAGCACAGTTAAATCTAAGTCAGTGCCTCCCCTCTGCGTCACCAGCAACTCTCTCCTACTGGGGGCCCGAGAGTCTAAGCTGCTGGTCAGAGGAAGACAAAATCATCTCCCACACTGAGTTAATAAAGCTTCCAGAAATGCCTCTACCTGCAGGAGAGACGGTCAAGGTCAAGGAAATCTTTATTATCCCGGAGGGGCAATTTCTTGAAAAGCCAGCAGGAAATAAACATAGTCATCAGCAACAATCAACACACACCCAAACGGTTCACACAAAAAACATAGAATTACATGATGTTGTTTAAAAGCCTTGCAGCAGAAGGAACAGATTAGTTCTTAAATCTTTTGGTCCTGCATATTGGCAGACCAACTGCGACCTGAACTCACTGAACAAGGTAGCGAGAAGGAGAGGGGAGAAAAGGAGAGGGAATGAGAAAAGTGGAAAGGAGAGACAAGGAAAAGAGAAGAGGAGTGGGAGGAGAGGGGAGGGAGGAGAAGTGACGGATCAGCGGTCTGCTGAATCCAGCTATGAACCACAGCTCCATAACTAGACTGTGAGGGGAAGTACTCGGAGTGTGTGTGTGTGTGTTATGGAGGGGGGAGAGTCTGGGGAGTGAGAGCTCTGGCCACACAGAGAGTCTCTAAAGCAGATTTACTGTTGTGTCTCTTATCCTGGCTCAGAGACTGCCTCTACAGAACCATAGGCACTAGAGCTGCCAGACAGCTGATAAACAGCAGGAGGTTCTCTCTCTCTTGGGCAGGACAGTGTGTAGGACAGATCTGGATCTGAGATCGGATCCACTGCTGAAGGGAAGTTAACTGTGCACGATATAATTGGCAAGCAGGGGAGTGTAAACACTTCACCCAGTTGCCACACACACACACACACACACACACACACACACACAAGTCCTCAACCTCCTAATCTCTATTCTACTGGAGCTGAGAAATCCACTGATGTGCTGTGGACCGTTCTCCTCACATCAACAGCCGAATCCTGGATGTAGGTCCAAAACAACTATTTACCTTGGCCTGTGTCTTTGGGAGTGCAGTAGGAAACAGTTTCTTTCACATGATGTAGTGACTGCTGGAGCCAGCTCAGACCAACACGGCTGTGAAACACTCACCGGAATACTGCTTCCACCTCTGTATGTGAAGTGGGTTAGCCGTGGTCAACCTAATGTGCCTGGGAGGAGTCGGGGAGTTTCGGCCCGCCTACAAAGCAATCGATTTTCCCTTTTTCCAAACAAATTCTTTTTGTTTGAATAAACATCGGCATTGTACTGTTTGCATTTAAACAATTCCCTTAATGCAAGCTTGCCAGATGTGTTATAAAGTTGATCTTAAATCGATGCCAAGTATTTCTACTATGCACACAACCTGCTTCTATGGAACAATGATCTGACAGTAAGGAGTAGAACAAAATAGAAAAAAGGACATTACAGTGTGTTATTCAACACAATACTGTAGAAGGCGAAGACTTTACTCCTGGCTTCTTGTCAAATGACTGCATACCTACTTTGCAGTCAGGACACAATTTAGGAAACAACACATCATTAATTTAAACAGTGCTTTGTTCCGCTGTTTCATTGTTGTCTGGGAGTCTCTGGTTTAAAAGCACTGGGTGACAGAGAAGTGTTTTGGTTGGTTAGTGACTGTAACCCCTGGAAGGCAGTGGAAGGCAGGCGAGCCCAAGGCACTGCTGCTTTGATGTTCACTGGCCTCTTTGTTCCAGACCCTGACTCATATTTACAAACCTGTCATTGTGCCAAACAAGAAGCTACCTTACTGGTGGGGCGTGTGTGTTTGCATGTCTGTGTGCATCATTCATTTTTTATTTCCCCCAGCCTTCCAGATGCCCCCCTCCACTCCCAAGCGCACATAGACACACACACACACGCACACACACACACACACAGCGGTGGGAGGGCAGGCAGGGTACAGGTGTGCATAGAGTCAAGGCGCTAGTGAAGCATGATGATGCGTTAGCTTTACCTCAACGGGGGTCCGTCTGCTACGAGACCACCTCACTGTCTCTGTAGACTCAGTATGGGAGGCAGAGAGGCAGAGAGGCAGAGAAGCTGGGAGGCTGGGAGGCTGAGAGGCAGAGAAGCTGGGAGGATGGGAGGCAGAGAGGCAGAGAAGCTGGGAGGATGGGAGGTTGAGAGGCAGAGAAGCTGGGAGGATGGGAGGTTGAGAGGCAGAGAAGCTGGGAGGATGGGAGGCAGAGAAGCTGGGAGGATGGGAGGCAGAGAGGCAGAGAAGCTGGGAGGATGGGAGGCAGAGAGGCTGGGAGGATGGGGGATGGGGGGATGGGAGGCAGAGAGGCTGAGAGGATGGGAGGCTGGGAGGCTGAGAGGCAGAGAAGCAGAGAGGCTGGGAGGATGGGAGGCAGAGAGGCTGAGAGGCAGAGAAGCTGGGAGGATGGGAGGCAGAGAGGCAGAGAGGCTGGGAGGATGGGAGGCAGAGAGGCTGAGAGGCAGAGAAGCTGGGAGGATGGGAGGCAGAGAGGCAGAGAAGCTGGGAAGATGGGAGGCAGAGAGGTTGAGAGGCAGAAAGGCTGGGAGGATGGGAGGCAGAGAGGCAGAGAGGCAGAGAGGCTGGGAGGATGGGAGGCTGGGAGGCAGAGAGGCTGGGAGGCAGAGAGGCAGGGAGGCAGAGAGGTAGAGAAGCTGGGAGGATGGGAGGCAGAGAGGCAGAGAAGCTGGGAGGATGGGAGGCAGAGAGGCTGAGAGGCAGAGAAGCTTTGAGGATGGGAGGCAGAGAGGCTGAGAGGCAGAGAAGCTGGGAGGATGGGAGGCTGGGAGGCAGAGAGGCTGGGAGGATGGGAGGCAGAGAGGCTGGGAGGATGGGAGGCTGGGAGGCAGAGATGCTGGGAGGCATAGAGGCTGGGAGGATGGGAGGCAGAGATGCTGGGAGGCAGAGAGGCTGGGAGGATGGGAGGCTGGGAGGCAGAGATGCTGGGAGGCAGAGATGCTGGGAGGCAGAGAGGCTGGGAGGCAGAGATGCTGGGAGGCAGAGAGGCTGGGAGGCTGGCACTCTTCCTTCTCTCTCCTCTTTCCCTCCTTTCCTTCTTGTGGTCTTTCTTTCACTTCTCTCTTCCTCCTTTTTCCTCAAATGATCCATTAATGTCTCCAGGGTCATGAGGAGGGTGTTCCTGTCCTCTCAGCCACATGCTAGGCATGATCAGCAGAACCCAGATGACCAGAAGGCCCCAGGCATGATCAGCAGAACTCAGATGACCAGAAGGACCCAGGCATGATCAGCAGAACTCAGATGACCAGAAAGACCCAGGCATGATCAGCAGAACCCAGATGACCAGAAGGACCCAGGCATGATCAGCAGAACTCAGATGATCAGCAGGACCCAGGCATGATCAGCAGAACTCAGATGATCAGCAGGAACCTTGTCAAATCCACACCAGTAAACTGCTCTGTGTACATGTTTAATAGCAGCCTGTTAATTCTTCACTGCCAAGTATATCCAGGCCTGGCTCACAGCCAAGTCCTCAACTCAATCTTCATTAGTGGTCCCTGACTACCTCTGCGCCACACACACACAAACATGCTCTCTCTCTCTCTCTCTCTCTCTCTCTTTCTTTCTATCTCTCTCTCTCTTTTTCTATCGTTCTCTCTTTCTCTCTCTCTTTTTTTCTATATTTCTCTCTCTCTCATCTCTCTCTCTCTCTCTCTCTCTCTCTCTCTCTCTCTCTCTCTCTCTCGTCCCTCACTTAACCGGCAACTCCTAACTTCCTTCAAAGAAAAGCGCTGATAAGTGATTGGATAACTGACAACCCTGTGGCAATCAGCAGGGTTCTTTTGGCCAGTCAAATGGTTCTCCTCATCAGTTAGAAGCATTGTTCTCTTTCAAGGCTCCTGTGGCCTCACGCTGATTACTCACTGATTCAGACCGAGCTTCCCTCCCTCCCTCCCTCCCTCCCTCCCTCCCTCCCTCCCTCCCTCCCTCCCTCCCTCCCTCCCTCCCTCCCTCCCTCCCTCCCTCCCTCCCTCCCTCCCTCCCTCCCTCCCTCCCTCCCTCCCTCCCTCCCTCCCTCCCTCCCTCCCTCCCTCCCTCCCTCCCTCCCTCCCTCCCATCCTTCCTCCTTCTGCGCTTCTGCCTGTCTCTTGTTCTCTATTTCCCCCATGGAACACTCTCTGTCTCTAGAATACATGGCTGCTCAGAAGAAGCAAACGTCTAGACGATGTCTGCTTTCAGATGACATGTCGAGGGTGACCATGTGTGTTCCACATCACCCAAACAGCAGCACCAACAACGCGTGGAACCTGTACGACATGGATGTTTACGATGACCGTCTGCGAATACGTGACCAAGACGTCCTTGTTGTCACGTCAACGGATGATGACAAGGTTCCCAGCTTTGAACGGAACAGAGGCTTTGACCAACATCCGGACCGTGATTGGACCACCAGGGGAGGTGTTCAGCCAACCAGCAGCTCCGGTTAGTCAGAGCTAATGGTGTTACCTAACAATATGCTTGTGGTCATGAGAGTAGATTCACCTGTTTGGGATGCACAAGTAACCTGATTTAGGCTTCATTGGCAGCACAATAGCCTACTTCCTCCTTCTTCTCAGTGGTTACAGCACAGCATTATGTAACAAGACGAGATTAACCATAACTCTACAGCACACCTGCGATGATAAACGTGAATACATTCATCAGTTAGCACTAACTGGGAGTTAACGAATGGCCTTAGCTGTGTATGTATTCATATTTATAAATTCATTCATGTTAAATAAGTCACGTTCATTCATGAACTATGTATTAATATATTCGTTCATGTAAGTTAATAGGTTTGACAGTATTAAGTCTGCATTTAAATATAAATGGGGACTTTGACATCAGAGCCCGTAGACTGTTCTAATTTCATTCATAATGCAGTCTACAGTGGTAGTGGAGGCTAAAAACTAGGCTCAGAGTTAGAACTAACGTACAGTAAATACCATGATGATACGGGTGGATGAAATCAAGCATTCTGATTGGTTGAGAGGGAGTTCCGGGGTTCCCTTTATTGAGCGATAAAGTACTGTACACCTGTTTACATTTACCTTAAAGGGGAGCGTTCCTTATTAGTGCGCACTCAAAATAACTAAAAGGTTGCCGAAGAAAAATACCACAAGTACTGTCCACAAGTACTCGTGTACTCCTATGCAGTCAACCACTTTTAAGGCAAAGTATGAAAATCCCGGTGTTCCTTCCTACACAGTTCAGCTGTGTGATCCTAAATAAAGTTTATCCTCATGAGCATTAAACCACATCTTTTACATTCCAAGGTCTTTAACATGTCGATTGTTCACTAGTGTAATGTTTGTCTATCTTGCCTCCTCTGACTACACCATTCAGTAAACCTTGCACGACACAACCAACACAAGAAGTATCCTGACACAAACAAGAATGTGTGCCACTGTTGCACTGCCGTCTCCCTCTCCAGATACACTGGGTTTTTGTTCATCCTCTAGGGTGACATGTTCCTCCAGCAACAGGTTGGGATGGCAGGACACACTCTAATGTCTTCATCTTCGTGAGTTATTACACTAATACCTCAGAAGTGCGTGTGTGCACTTTTTCAGCTCCCTCCCTCCCTCCCTCCCTCCCTCCCTCCCTCCCTCCCTCCCTCCCTCCCTCCCTCCCTCCCTCCCTCCCTCCCTCCCTCTGGCACAGTGAAGTTTTAACTTCATCTCCTCCACCTTCTCTCATACAAGGCCCCAGCCAGAGACAGCTGGGTTGATTTATGTCTGGCCCTGACAGTGAAGGAGCAGCCGGAAACTGATGGCACTGCAGAGCTTAAGGGTCAGTCCTGATTCCTGAACCACCGGACTTCAAGTTCAACTCCCTGTGAGGGCAGCAGCAGAGAACGGCAGCTTGAACTTTTTCAGAGAAATGAGCAACTAATACAAATAAAAAGTAATGAACCAATAAAAAAGGCTCAGCCGTGCCAATGTAGGAGCTGTCAGATGGACTCAGCTGGGGTGGAAGACTGAGGCAGGGTGATCCGGTAGAGGCAGCCTCAACTGGGTAACTGAGGCAGGGTGTTCCAGTCGAAGGCAGCCAGGGTGAGTGACCGAGGCAGGGTGTTCCAGTGGAGGCTGAGTGCACAATGTGACAAGGCAGGAAGGCTGGGCGGTCAGAGGTGTCTGGGTAAGTGCTGCTCACTGTAGGAGACTGCAGCCAATCACTTACTGTGAGCATACCAGTCTGTCTGGAGACCAGGTCACTCTGACTGCTGTGGATGGAATATTATAGAGAGACTGAAGGAGAGAGAGGGAGGGAAGGGGTAGTTTGGGGAAGAGAGAGATAAGTGTGTGTGTGTGTGACAGTGAGGCCAGGTGGCTGAACACCATTTACCAAACAGGCCAACAGGTAGTCTGTGTCTGTGAATAGTGTGTGTTACTAAAGCCTAATTTATACTTATGTCGCCAACACTTTTGAAATGGTCGCCAACGAAAAATAAAAAGTGTCGCTCAGGCTGCTGCATTTATACTTTGACAAACAGTCGCCTGTGCTCAAGGTTCGCGTGACATAAACAGAATCATTTTACCATTACATTCATAGCTATGGTTACATTGTTGAAGCTTTGTAGCCTTGGTGATCGATCGGAGAAAATGGCTGTAGCTAATTTTGAGAGGCATTATAAAGGTGTGGATATGTTCTAACAATGAAGTCAACGACGCGTGCCGTCTGTCTAGCCAATCACACTTGCGCGACACTGTGATGACATCAGCGCCAGTAGAAATTTATCCTGGCATGCGACACTTTCAAGCGACGGTTAAAAGTGTCGACCGTGACGCCATTTCTGTCGGCAACCTTTTCAAAAGTATAAATTGGGCTTAACACTCACACACTCAAGCATGTGGACACACACACAGACACACAAACTGACACACAAACTGACACACACTTAAATGATATATTTTATGTGCAAATATCACATAATAGGTTTCAAGTCAGTATACAAAAGATATGTGCAGATTTTGTGAAGATGATCTAATGCAAACACTTAAAAGCAGTGAGTAGATGCGGTTACAAGGCTCCGACTATCCCTGTAAATATTATCTGTATCTATTAGTGTCGTAGAGGCATGGTATGAAAGTACATGTGTCTGGAATACAATGTATATTTCAATGTGTAGAAGTGTTTTTACTGTTTATGGCTCATCATTCATTTTTCTGACGGGATATTACCAAGGTTGTGTCATGGCTTGTAAAGAAACATTAAAGGCTGCCCGTCTCTCTCTCTCTCTCTCTCTCTCTCTCTCTCTCTCTCTCTCTCTCTCTCTCTCTCTCTCTCTCTCTCTCTCTCTCTCTCTCTCTCTCTCTCTCTCTCTCTCTCTCTCTCTCTCTCTCTCTCTCTCTCTCTCCCCATCTCTCTCTCCATCTCTCTCTACATCTCTCTCTCTCTCTCTCCATCTCTTTCTCCATCTCTCTCTCTTTCACTCTCTCCATCTCTCTCCATCTCTCTTTCCATCTCTCTCTCTTTCTCTCTCTCCATCTTTCTCTCCATCTCTCTTGCCCAGGAGACAAAGTGAGGAATGTGTTTCAGTATCACTACCGGAAGATGTCAGCGTCACAGCCAATCAGGGAGTCTTCATCTAACTGCAGTTTTCATAATTAAATGTCAAAAAGGTGCACAGTTAGCAACTCAAAAACACCCCCTCGTTCTCTTTCTCTAACACACACACATAAATGGCAGAAGCGGTAAACTAGGTTATAGTGCAGTGTGTGGGTGTTAAGTATGGCAGTTCAAAGCTGCTCTAAGCACACTGCAAGCTTTCTAATATTTCAATAATTCATCTGCACTGCCTCTCTTCACCTCTCACTAACTTTTTATTTTCTACACTTTAAATTCACTCTCTCTCTCTTTCTGTCTCACTCTCTCACTCGTCCTTTCCATTCTCTCCCTCTCCTTTTCTCCCTCTCTCTTTAATGACAAAGTATCTACCGCCTTTAGCCCACCAAGCCCCAGTGACCCCCCTCCTTGCCTAAAGGAGGATGAATGGAAGAGAGGAGGAGGAGAGAAGGAGGGGAGGATTGATAAAGCTTATTTCGGCAGCAAATATGAGGCAGGGCCAAGCAGTTCGGAACACCCTGAGGGGTGAGACTCAGATACATTCATTCAAATATTCCTTCAGTGTCTGCTATCGGCAGGCCAGGCCTCTTTCCTCCTTCCACCTCTCCGTCCCTCCACCCCTGCATCTCTCGATCCCTCCAACATCCCTCAGTACAGTCACCTCTGAGTCCCCCATCCCTCCATTCCTCCGTCCCTCCACCCCTGCATCTCTCGATCCCTCCAACATCCCTCAGTACAGTCACCTCTGAGTCCCCCATCCTTCCCCTCCCTCCCACTCTCCACACCTGCATCTCTCCATCTTTCCGTCTCTACACACATGCACATCTCCATCTCTCCATCCCTCCACCCCTGCACATCTCCATCCTTCCAACATCCCTCCATACAGCCTCCTCTGCGTCCCTCCCTCCATTCCTCCGCCAAGCTTTCCACCTCCACAAGCCTCAGCTCTCAGGTATAAAGGGGGTCATACATATTAAAGACCCACTCGTCTAAACCCTCCTCGCTCCCTCCCTCCCTCCCTTCCCCCCTTTCCAAGGTAATCTAATCCATCTCGCCCCCCTCTCCCCCTCCTCACCACCCCCAGAGCTGCTCTAACTGGGATGTGGAGCTGGAATTTCATTAAGATTACACAAAAACACATTGAGCAGCTCCCGTCTCGCGTTTCCTTCCTTTGCACAATGCACGACTCCTGAGCATGACAGGGTCTGATGGCCTATCTCCTCTGAGACAGGCTCCACGCTCCAGCGTTGGGAGTCCTATCAGTCTGATAGACGCAGATAAGACAAAAGCATGGTGTAATCAGCGGAGGAAAAACAAGAAAATGAAACAGCTCCATTCCCCGCTCTGCTCTCCCTCGTGGTGCAGGTGACGCAGAGACACTCGGACCAAGAAGATTTAAATTGGCAAGCTCTGAAAGTGATTACACTCGAGGAGAAGCGAACAAGGACAGAAGATGTTAGTGAGGCCTGTGAGGTCTTCTTCTGCTCCCTCCAGGACGTGTGTCATGTCGGCCTTAAGGCTGTGTGTCAGGCCGGCCTTGAGGACGAGTGTCATGCCGGCCTTGAGGACGAGTGTCATGCCGGCCTTGAGGACGAGTGTCATGCCGGCCTTGAGGACGAGTGTCATGCCGGCCTTGAGGACGGGTGTCATGCCGGCCTTGAGGACGAGTGTCATGCCGGCCTTGAGGACGAGTGTCATGCCGGCCTTGAGGACGAGTGTCATGCCGGCCTTGAGGACGAGTGTCATGCTGGCCTTGGCTCTGACTGCTCTTTTGTTTCTGCTGGCATGTTTTATTCTGTTTCTATTATTAGACATGTGAAACCACACTGTTAACGTGCGGATTCACACGTGAGGTCTGTGGAACCGCCTCTGCAACCTCAGATGAACAAGAGGGGCCGGTCAGGGGGTCAGTCTGGGATTACAACCACGGTTCACATGACTGCTTGTGTTCAGAGCGAAATCTTGAATCAATGAAACATTAAATGCCATCGCTACTTTCTTGGAGCAACTAAGGCTCAAACATAGGTTTGTAAAACCTAGGTTTGTAAAACCAAGGTTTGTAAAACCTAGGTTTGTAAAACCTAGGTTTGTAAAACCAAGGTTTGTAAAACCTAGGTTTGTAAAACCACGTTAGCCCACTGATCTAAAATGTTTGACTTTGAAGCTTGTCAAACATAAAACAACAGATATCTGCACCAGGTATCCTGATGACTGTGCCCTGGTGATAAGAGCAGGCGAGAGCAGATACTGTTGAATCATCTATTGTAGTGTATTCACATTAAGGACGTGAGGCTGATTAACAGGGTAAAACATGATCCATGTGTTCAGTTCACTGTTACCCTATCGCTGCTCAACACGAGGAGTCGGTCAGGCTCGTGTGATGCAGGGGAGCAGAAACACTCCATCACTCTCTGGAGAGGAGAGAGAAGAGAGAAAAGGAAGAGGAGAGAAAAGGAAGAGAAGAGAGAAAAGGAAGAGGAGAGAAAAGGAAGAGAAGAGAGAAAAGGAAGAGGAGAGAAAAGGAAGAGAAGAGAGAAAAGGAAGAGGAGAGAAAAGGAAGAGAAGAGAGAAAAGGAAGAGGAGAGAAAAGGAAGAGAAGAGAGAAAAGGAAGAGAAGAGAGAAAAGGAAGAGAAGAGGGGTTTGAAACTGAGAGAAGAACTGAAAAAAAAGAGAACGTGAGTGAACGCGCAAGCCAGAAGGAAGACTAGGTGGAAGAATATGAAACAGATAGAGCTCCAGACAGAGAGACAGACAGACAGAGAGACAGACAGACAGACAGAGAGAGAGAGAGAGAGAGAGAGGGAGAGGGAGAGGGAGAGGGAGAGGGAGAGGGAGAGGGAGAGGGAGAGGGAGAGGGAGAGGGAGAGAGAGGGAGAGAGAGGGAGAGAGAGGGAGAGAGAGATAGAGAGCAGGCTGCTGTGTGCTGAGCCTGCGGTTAGCATGCCGATCACGTCGAGCGTCTAGCACTGGGCTGGGTGTGTAATGAAGGCTGGAGCTGCTAGCAGAGGAACCACCATAAGAGCCTGTGGATTGATTGTTGTAGCGAACTAGAGATGACGTGACTTGCACTTATACCAGCTGAATAAAGTAATGTGTCTCTCATCACAAAGAATAATCTGCCCACCATCCGGAGCCCTCTCAGCCAGCACAAAGCCTGCCTGGTGTAGGAGCAATCTGTCTCTATAGGATGGGGGGAGAGGATGGAGGAGAGAGGGCGGGTGGACAGGACAGGAGGGAGGGAGGGAGGGAGGGAGGGAGAGAGGAGGGGAGTGATCATATTACTGCATGGACAGTCGTGCTTGTTGTTTAATTTGAAATTAAAACTAACAGCTTTTTAATTGAACCAAGATTTAATTGTTGTTCTATTCCGTTCCTCAGTCAACGCTTTCAATTTCCATTCCTGTGGGGGACAAAACTAATAAGTTTTTTTGGGGAACCAATAACTTTTTTTCTTAGTGGTAGGACAAGGACATAGATGACCTCTAAGTGGGATGTTAGGTTGATAAAACACTCCCAGCAAACAGAGAAGCACAGAGAGATAGAGCTGAATGAGATCTTTGTATAAGACAGACAGTACATGTATGCATGTTTGTCTCTTGCACACTATTCTGTCAGCCTGGCCAGATAATGGATGCCTCTGATGTTGCAAACAAACCCTGAAAATCCATCATGCCAGCCCTTCCCCTCCCTTTCTCTTTCCCTCTCTCTGTCTCAGTTTGGCAACAGCGAAACACCTTCAACACCTTGCTCTCTCCAGCATGTATTTAGCCTTTCTGATTCGGGGGGAGATTGGAAGTGTGTGAGTGGGGGGAGGGGTCATTTCAGTCATAATAGTCCCACACACCTTTCCGTGACCCCTCATCGGTGTGTAAAATGGTACGACCCCAGGGTTCGCTGTGAATGGAATAACTACATCTAGACACCTGGGACTGCTGAATTGAACGGGATAGGGGGGAGTCACCTGCCTACCTCTTTATTGGATTGTATTATTAAGGTGTTTCTGTGTTTTGTACGAGAATTCTTTTTTTATATAATCATACACAAAAGACTTGGTTGGGGAAATGTGAAGGCGATATCATTGAGGAGCAGAGCATAGATTTGGCTTTTGGTGTCAACTTGGCACCAGTGCTGAACATTGGGGTGGGGGGGGCGTGGGTGGAAGGTGCGGGGGTGGGGGGCTGAGAGGGAGAGTGACAGAGAAAGAGTGAGAAAGAAAGAAAGAAAGTGCAAGAGCAGAGTAGAGATAGAGACTGTTTCCCTGTATTAACAATAAAGACTTATTTTAGGCTTGCTGAACGGCAGAGTCGTTCCATTTAGTCATATGTATGCCATCCCCAAACAGCAAAGAGTGCTTTTAAAAATCCATGTTACTTTCCTCATCACCTCTCATTCCCTCTCTCTCTCTTGCTCTCTCACTTGCTCTCTCTCTCTCTCTCTCTCTCTACCGCTCTCGTTCTCTCTCGTTCTCTCTCTGTCTCTCTCTCTCTACCGCTCTCATTCTCTCTCGTTCTCTCTCTCTCTTTATTTCCTTCTCCGTCACAGAGCAACCCACAGGTTTGCATGATCTCTGTAGCTCATTTACTATGTGTGTCCTGTATGACATGGCCTCAGGCAGAAGGGGGGGGGGGGGGTATTACTTAAAGTATGTAGTTCCAAACCACCTCCAGTACATGGGAGGCATTTTTCTCATTCTCAAATCGTGACCTCCCGATTATAGCCATTTTCCCTTTCTGTTCTAAATAGTTTAGAAGACACTGTGCTTCCTGAGGGGCAAACAGAAACCCTGACGTCTGATTCAAACCAGCTAACACAGAGAGAAAACCATTAGACATGGGGGGCTCACACGCATTGATATTTTCTATATGAACAGCTAGATGATAGATTTATTACTTGTTTTGTTTTTTTTCCCCGGCAAATAATTTGGGTAATGAGATCCGTTCTCATTCCCATTCACACAGCGGTGTTTTGTCATTTGACAAGTTTTTCATTTTCTCTCACTCTGAAATGAGCTTTAACAAATTACATATTAGCTGCCTTACCCTCCAATTCACAGTTGCACAGTGGAGGGATGAGTGAGAGAGGAGAGAGAAACGAGAAGAGGTAAAGAGAGAAGGTCAAACAAGAAAGACAGACAAGACAAAACATGGACCCTTGTTTCTACTTAGTGTCTTTCTCTGTCTTCCTTCTCTCTCTCTCGCCGTTTCTTTCTCAAGTATCTTTCTTCCCTATCTACCCATCTTCCCCTTGCTCCCACCTTTCCTCTCTTTCTCTCTGCCTCTTTTTTCTCACTCTGAATTTCTATCTCCCTGCCTTTCTCTCTTATGTCCCCAGACCTTATTTACATAAGCAGGCTGATTTACTCTGCTATGAAATGAGTTTTGTCTTTTGCATAATGGGTTCTTTAAAAAGGAGAATAAACAAGATTCTGTGTGAAAGGAAAATGAAAAATAAATGCATTAAAATATTACTGAAGAGAGAGAGAGAGAGAGAGAGAGAGAGAGAGAGAGAGAGAGAGAGAAGGAGTGAAAGAAGGAGTGAGAGAAAGATCAAAAGACAAAGAGAGGGTGCACCTCATTTGGAGGAAAATTATTAAGAAAAAAAAAGGAAGCAAGGAAAGAGGAAGAAAGAACCCCATTTCCATCGAAATGCAGTTCCATCAAAGTTCATTTTAATATTCTCTGTGCAGATTTATATCCCCCCTCCTGTAAGCCATAGTCAATACGAACAGATCATTTCAATTTACTTTCCTTTGTGTCACTGTCAACAATGTGACCTCAGTCTCCCCTGCTGCAGCAGTCAGCCCCGACGCTATCTGTTAGCTTAGCTAATCCAGCAGGCAGTCAATGCAGAAGGCTTCCGTTGAGCTCCACAAAAGAGGTTTCACACCACAGTACTGTATTAAATCTAAAATAGGCCAGTGTAGCACAGAAGATCAGAGATTAGGGCCTCTACTCCAACATACCATTGAAGCCTGCTGATTCTCTCCTTACAACAGTCTTTAAACTTTCATATTCCGTCTCAAACACACACTCTTGCACATTCTGCCTGCGTGCACACACACACACACACAACACAGAGGCTCTAATGATCTCAGCCAAAAGAAAGTCTTTGTTGTCGTCTTACGCAATCCCTCCCCTTTTCTAATCGTCTCCTCCTCTCTTCTCCGCCTCTCCTTTCCTATTCTCCCTCCTCCTTTCCTCTCCTCTTCTCCCCTCTCCCCTGCCTTCTCCCTCAACCACTCTTCTCCTCTTCTCCCTCCTCCTCCTCTCCTCTCCTCTCCTCTCTCCTCCCCTGCCTTCTCCCTCATCCTCCTCTGTTCTCCTCTCTTCTCCTCCTTGTCTCCTCCGTGTCTAACATCTTTTAATTTATGCAGAGTTAGGGGTCCACGCTACTTGTCAGGGCTCCTCCAGGCTCTGCAGGCTCAGCTGTACCTCATTGCCCCCCCAACACACACGTACACACACACACATACACACAAAGACATACAGACACACGCCCACATATGCCCTCTCCAGCTTTTTACAGTAACATTTTTGCTTTTGCTTTTGCTTTGAGCCATCTTCAAACAAAATTTGCAAATGACTCTCGTTCCAAAACAAGGCAATTTCCTTTCAAGTTGTGCAACAGATTGTTAGACTTGAGGGGCACATTTTAGTACTTCTGTCAACCTCAGTCTCTGTGGTTGACTTGACCAAGCTCCCATGTGTAGTCTGTGACAGAACATGAAGGGTTAAGAAAGAGGAAGAGGGTTAAGGGGAGAGAAGTGCAGAGGGGGCAAGGTGAGTGATGGTTGGGAGGTAAGTGTGAATAGGGACTGAAGTGAGGAGGAGAGAGGTGGTTGAGAGGGGGAAGGAGGTGGTTGAGAGGGGCAGGGAGGTGAGGAGGAAAAGTGGAGGTGAGAGGGAAGGGAGGGAGGTTGGAGGAGAGGGTGTAAAGGGGGTGTATCGTACTGAATCTCCTCAGCCAGCACCCTAGTGAGTGTCAGGGTCGAGGCTCCAATTACCATCCAGAGATCTCATCTGAGATATCCCCAAGACACACACACCCACACACATAAACAGACACATGTACACACACACACGTACGCCCACTCCCCACCCTCTCACACTATAAATGAATCAATGTTTGCATTAAAGTTGTTGTCCCTTCTTTGAAGACAAGACAAGAAAATCACTGAGCATTACTTTAAACAGAGGACAGGAGGCCTTGTAGAGGAGACGCTGAAGAAACACCACACAAAGGAACAAGATGAAAGGTTTGTTGAGGTGTCAGTACTCTGGAGAGAGGAATAGCCATTGTGTCCACATTACAAGAACAAATGCATGTGCAGTAATGGGGCAATTAGCATCCACTCAGCAGTAAAATAAGGGAGACTTTTATTCTGAAGTATTGTATTCCGAGTGCTGCATAATTCCACGAGCAAGACCTTGAAGAGGAACTGACAATACTTTAAATGGGATACATTTGAAAACTGTATTCAAATGTAGTAGATAGCCTTAGCTGTTTACACAAGTGGGCGATTATGACATTATGACACAAGACTATAGCAAGTTGTTGTGACAGTTACAGCTGTGATGACAAAGGCAATGTGCTACATTGCTAGATGGTGTGGTGCACAGCATCACCTTTGATTTGCAAAAGGATGAAAACGAACTCTTCGAAATCTCAGCGAGCCCCATTAAATCAATAAAATAAATAAATTGAACCAATTAAAGGTTAAAACCAACATGTTCTTATGTGAAGGCCAGCTGGGATAACTGGAGATATCTACCAGTAGGAGTATCCGCTGATCGCTGCGGAGGCAGAGGCAATCCACATGGACACTGTGGAGACAAGAGTAGCGAGTAGCGAGTTAGCATATTCATTAGCTGTAGCTTCCAGGGTGAGGAACTCCCCCTGACTCTAAATTAGATACTGACACAAAGAAATGTCTTTCAAACAAGGATGACTCATAGAGTGTAGCTCATAACTAGTCTATAACAAAGTTCTCCTGGAACACGGAATGGAGAGGTGCATGCACACAAACATAGGCTTACATGCAAACACACTCCAGTACATTGTGTTATGTTTACCAGAAATGAAGAAGTACTGCAGGCATATTACAGCGTACTGTATACTGTTTGCACTGATTTAGTGTCACCCCACCAGGTAATTCTGGGTTTATTCCAACATGATAAGACATATTATTTCTGTGGTGAATGGAAGGGAAGTAAACAAGGTAATGACTTCACTCGATAGTTTTCCCTCTTACCCAGGTGTAAAATTAGAATACCACTGGCTATTCAGCGCACAGTGATAAAGAACAATCAAAACCACAAGAAAATAACAGTAAATAATCCACCACTTAGCCTGTTACACATATTTGTGGAAATACCAGCCAGTTCCTGGAAGGGGAAAACATTGTGTTTTACATGTATTCATTTAGTTCATTCATGTGAATACATTTACATGTATTCATTTAGTAGACACTTTTATCCAAAGCGACTTCCAAGAGAGAGCTTTAAAAAGTGCATAGGTCACTGATAACAAGAAGCCCCAAAACATTGTGATCAGCCAAAACATGAAGCACATATTGCAAACAACCAAAAATAAGTACCAATATAATAAGTGTAGCTTTGTGTGTGTGTGTGTGTGTGTGTGTGGGGGGGGGGGGGGGGTTAACAACAGTTCATAATTCCTGCAAGCAGAAGTCAATATGACAGGCCCCATTGGAGGTAAACCTTTTTGGAGACTAGAGAGTGTAGTAGCAAACCTGGAATTTGACCCACTAAAATCAGAGTGGTGTTTATGCAACAGCATGAGGGAACACCTCAACAAGAGCAGGAACCAAAAAGAGTTGGGTTTACAAGAACTCTCACAGTTCAGTACCGCGGATTGGACACACCGTCGGTTCTGCTTAAAAAGGCATGTTAGTTAGCAGTCAGAGGGAGATTACAGTAAACCTAATTCTTCCCCTCACCAACCTCTTTCCACTCCTAAAGAACCCTATCCTTCCCCTCCCCTCGATCACTCCTTCTTTCCTCGCCGTCTTAAACCTCAGCCCTTATCACGGTTCACATCCGTTCAGTTCCACAAGGACACTCCATCAAGCCCATTCGGACCTCAGAGAAAGGGACTGCTTCTTAGGGTTTCGAGTTTGTTGTGAGATTCGACTTTTTCTTTTTCTCACTTTTGTTATTTATGACCAAGGGCATTTTATTTCATGAAGCCTTTTGTTTTTTGCAGTGTGAGACTGTCAAACATGAGCCTGGTTATAGCTAAGCAGCCTGTGATTTGGTGCCTTTCAAGAGCTGGAAGGAGAACACCAACTACAAATGGGGAGAGAGAGAGATAGAGATAGGGAGTGAAAGAGAGAGAGAGAGAATTGTTACCATGGCAACTAGCGAGCACAGCGAGTAGGTGCGCGAGCTGAGTGGTATGAGCTGCATCCTTCTAGATGTGTGTGCGTGTGGGTGTGTGAGAGTGTGTGTGTGTGTGTGTGTGTGTGTGTGTGAGTGTGATGATCCCACTGCAGGCTTCCGAATTCAACAAAAAGGGCAGAACAAACCCTTTGGCTGGAAGCTTCCGGAGAGGACCCCAGATCGATCACCAAGTCCTGTGTTACAGTAACACACTTGACTTCCCTGTAGGCCACAACTAAGGGTATCACTCAGCCAATGAGAGCGTGGGCCTCAAAAAAGAATATCCACTCAGCCAATCAGAGTGGGGAGGGTACAATTCCCCTTCAACCTGACCCAATGACATTGGAAAAACCGAACAAGCTAATCCGTGTGTGGTCTGTTTGAGGTAGCCAGGCAGGTAGCTGGGCTGTTGGTGTGTGTGGCAAAAAGTTTCCTCAAGGTTACTCCTCTCTAACTGCTCCTCTCCACACAAGCAGCGCTGCTAGCAAGGTTCCTTGCTACTATGGTGCACTGCTGCCTTCTCTTCTGTCAGGACTGTTCAGCCACACACACCCAACTCAGCACAAAGGTCACAGTTCACAGGGTGATGTTTGGAATGCTCAAACGCCCAATCAGAACGGCCAAACAGGCGGCTTGTCTCATCCTGCCAAACGATTGGAAAATTGTGTCAACAACGTTTTATTGGCTAGATTAGAATGTAGATTAGAAGATTTATGACTGGTTGTAACTCCTGAGGACCAATAAAATGTGCGGCTGTACGTTCATTTGGGATGTCAATGTGTTTTACTGGAACTGCTATCTGAAATGAAAGAATTATAGTGTTGGGTTGAACACAAGGCTGTTCCACGTAATTGTCCAAGGTTATTTCAGACAACAGTGTTACAGCGTTGGAGCCGACCACACTGTTAACATGGAGCCAGACAGGATACGAAGGGAGTCGGAGCCTAAAGTGTCTCAGTGGGGCAGCTTGTCTCAACATCTGGCTCGTTAACGGAGCGCATTACAGTCTTCAAACCTCTACATTTTCTCCAGAGATGGCGAAAGTACACATATCCTTCACTCAAGTACAAGTACAGAATTAGTATCAGTGACGTGTGGAGATGTCAGTAAGAGGGTAGGCACTGAGTTATGAAAAACAGATTACCTAATTTATTGTATAGGCTAATACGTCAAAACAGTACGCACAAGCGCGGCACACATGCACGGTTGATATCAAGAAATGTCCAATCAGGATGACATATCTTACTCTCATGACATGACATATCGTAGTCTCTCTCTCGCACGCACACACACCAATGTCCAGCATCCGAATGCAACCATCTTTATCCTTAATTATTGCACAGCGGCCAATTATGTTTGTCAGTCAGCAACAATGAGAACACACACTGCTCAATTGAATATGAAGGCAAATGGCTTGCAGTCGGCATTAATTCAACCAATTCAAAATTAAACCCAAAATAGTTTCTGACTCACAAATTGGTAGATTATTTGTAGATACAATCCATCCGCCGATGGCAGTACAGCCGCTGACTGCTAGCACAGCCACATAGCCAATCTTTTTTGTCATACCAGTCCCTTTGAAACGAGCGGACCATTTTTGGTCCCTTTTGCTGGTGTAGTTCAGGCAAGGTTGGCATAGGCCTCTTGCTACCAACTCATTTTTGCCATTAAAATCGAGCTTTGAAAAAATGTCTTAGTTCTACGATATGGGGAGATACTGCTGCTCATTTTTACTTTGAATTTCGCGGGGATTACGTTTAGCTGGTGTAATGACGTCAGCTGCGCAAATGTCCAGTAATATCTCAATTTTAATTGGTCCATGTTTGATTGATTGAGTTTTTCGTTGTCGTCCGCAATTAATGGACTGTAAAAGCACTGCTTATTCTTTCATTTTGTTGTATTTGATTATGCGTAACTGCTACATTTGTCATCGTAACGTCTAAACAATTGGAATAACACACATATTGCATATATAAATCACAAGAATAATCATTAAAAATACAAATACAAGTTTATTGAAAACAATTATTTAATAAACATTTTTTCGTTAGAATTTTGGCAGGGTAGGCAGTGCCTACCTTGCCTACCCTGACTGCACGTCACTGTTAGGTTTGTAGTTAGCACATATTGAGGAGCAACTAAACTACAGATTGCAACTAAAAAAGTACAGTAGAGTTTAGTAGTCTTCATCAAGTACTCATCAATGATGCAAACCCTCAATCACAATGAATGTTCTCGTTAAACTGGGAATCAGTGCACATTTTTCACAACAGTGTTAGATTCCCAACATACACGACATTGAGAATCACTGAATACATTGACAGTGTTGTGTGTTATCTGGTGATTACAGAATACAACTCTGCGTACAAGGCCCCCGTCTGCTAAGGAGGCTGGACAGCTGATAAGCAGATAACCCAAGGTGACGGTGAGGAAAGATCTGACCTCAGTACACAAACACGCACACGCACAATGTACACATTGACATGCACACAGAGACACACACACACACATATACCTACTCTCACAAGTCCTCATAAGCAGGGATGATTGATCAAGATCTGCTGCTTTCCTGGGAGGTTCCGGGGAAAAGCCAAAGAGACTTAAAGCACCAAGGAGCTTACTAGGACTAAAGTGTTCATGCCACTAAGACCAGTCAAACCACCACTTACTGTAAGAAGAAACTCCCACATTCTCTACCCCGGCAGGGATAGTCACTGACAAACTAACTCGCAGAACAACAAACCAAGAGTGAACTCTGTTTTGAATAATCTGAAACAGAGAGTTTACAAGAGTTCATTACTGGTGTGAACATGCAATGCTGCATTTTTCTAAACAGACTCAGGGCTTTGCCGAATGTTAGCTGGTTTCCTACTGTTTAAGCTGACAGTGGGAAATCTAGGCCAGTGCCTTGGCTTTGGAAGACAATTGGCTAATGCTGTTTGTCTGGGGGGTCTTATCCATCTTTAGGTGTGACTGGAACAACACTAACACACGTGATGGCCAGGTGTATCTTTAACTGACCTGTCAGAACATTTAAACAGCATCAGCCCTCCTGGGTCCTTAGATTGGGTTCAGAGAGGCAGGGAGGGAGGCAGGGAGGCAGGCAGGGAGGCAGGGAGGCAGATAAGCAGACTGACAGACCAACACGGCATCCCGCTCATTCAAAGAACAATGTAAAAAAAAAAAACATTGGTTAGGGTTAGCTTAAGTCTAAACAAAACCCTTACCCACCAAGGGAAAAGTCTGAAAAAATACTCCTGTTGCAAATGCGTGGATCTATATTTTGTTCTGTGTTGCACGTGCCCCATGAGACAATTCAATGTGTAGTTTTTGTGTGGTGCGTAGAGTCTGAGCAGAAAAGAGCTTGATCGTTTTTGTTCCGTTAATGTTAAAGAGAGACGGCTGCGTAGCTTAGCGCAAGAAGCAAAACCAGTGGTCCTTTTTTAGGGGTGGTCAAGCACCCCTAGAAATAATAATAATAAAACATTAAAACTATTATTGTTTATTATCATTTGATGCTGGTAGTTCATGAAGAAAGGGACAATCCTTTGTTTTTTCATTCATTAAATATTTTTGCATAATAATAGCCTACATAAATGCATTAATTGTTATCCAGTGAAATCAGGGATTTATTAGCAATGGGGTTCATCACTTTTCCAAGGCACTGTATTCATGTCACATTCCCATTGGGGGCTGAGCACCGCTAAAGGTCTGATCCTAAACTCGCCCGTTAGCAAAACTATAGAGATCTTAGGAGAAAATCAGACGTGGTAAAGTAACAAAGTACAAAAACGTCATTACTGAAGCCCACTCAAGTAGATTTTTCTGGTATCAGTACTTTACTGAACTATTTATTTTTCTGACAATTTATTTTCACTCCTTATATTTCTCAAGGCTCTCAAGTCTCACGCTTTCGCTGTCCCACTATGTGCAATTAATGGATGAGGCGCAGGCATACCTAAAAACATTGAATTGAGTTCTATTTTGAAAGGCATCAAATATTGATGGTTAGACTGTCTTCATTGTTTTCCAGACCTGCCCTGAAGAGACAGTAGCCCAGTTCAACCTCATGACAAACACACACACACACACGCATAGACACACACACAAACACATAGACACACACACATACAACATATAGTTTGTTGGTTAATAGGTCATATTCCCTGAATTCCATTAATCCAGCATTTAACAATCAGTGCATCAAAGAGGCTCCCTCTCTATGTCTTTTAGTCAGTCAGTCTTTTTGTCTGTCTCTATACAAATATATTCTCTGTCAACCTCATCAAATGTTTGCTCATTCATTTGAGAAATACACAAATACTTGCATTCAAACCAATTGAATATGGAGTAGGTGAAATACAATAATGTAAAACTATGGGAAAGTTGTTTTCTGAAAGTCTTATTTGTTTGTTCATGGAGAAAATGTCATGAATCCTCGACAGGTTTAAATCATTCACACCAACTGAATGAGACTTGGTAGTATTTTATTCATGCTTGGGGTTTGTGGGACGTAACAACAAAATGTGAGCTTTCATAATGGATTTGTTTTGCAACTTAAAACAGAGATAACTAGGTTAGGATGGTGCTTGGTGGCCACTGTACCTTTTGCCTGACTGAGCTAAGCAAGCTACAATCTTATTTAATCTGGGTATAATGCACTGGCTTCCTGTTTATTTGACCCTAAGATAAACTTTATCCTTACATTGTTTTAAGTACTGTTGTTTCAGACTGGTTATGCGCACAGATTTTGCACACTGATATTCGCTTGAAAAAGATTATGGTATATTGTTTGTTTTTTTTACAAAAATGACAAAATATGTAATTTTGTCTCTCCCTCAAACACAATGAAATACTGTATGCAGACACACACACACACACACACACAAAGACAGTCGTGATCCCTGACTGCGTTGGCTAGGGAGGTAAACAGTCCAGTCCATTACAGGACATGATCAGTCTGCCAGTCTGAGCAAACGGAAGGATAGAGGGAAAGTGGGATGGAGGGAGGGAACATGAGGGTCTCAGTGATGTCATTATTCCTGTTACCTGCCAGCCCTGCCCTTGGTGAGTTGGTGCGTTTGTTCGCACACCCTGACTTCCTGTCGTCCTGACAGCCATCCATCTCTTCCTCACTTCCTGACCATCATCCATCCATCTCCAGCTGCTTGAGTTTGACACACCCGCTGAACACATCTGCACATCCGCACACACGATGCACGCGCTCACCAATACTGTACAAATGCACAAACACACACAAACACACACGTACTGTACACATGCACACACCATGCTGTACACACTCACAAACGCACACAAACCTCCACGTTGAGCCTCCTCCTCGATATTTGCTGCCTTAATAGAGTCCTATCTAGGGTAGGATGACACATGAATCTTAATGTTTGTTATTTTTCCTGGCATTTACAGAGACTGGATGAGAACACTGAGGGGTGGGACGACATTTTCATTACCTGCGCCTGAATCCCTTTTATCTTCTTATATCAGAAGAGCTCCAAGTCACACAGAGGGATTGGAGAGGAATGCTGGCGGGGGAATGGCAGGAAGGCAACAGTAATATCGCACGTCCTCGGAGGTCTCTGGGTGATCGATGGTTATCAGGCAGGCAGACAGACAAGCAGATAGGCCGGCAGACAGGTAGACAGGCAGGCAAGCAAATAGGCTGGCAGACAGACAGACAGACAGACAGACAGACAGACAGACAGACAGATATGCGGATAGACAGACAGAAAGACAGACAGACGAGGTGACGAAGATTTACATGAGCTCACACCGATGCAGACACACACAGTCTTACAAAAGCTTTACTTGGAAACGAGGTCTGGACCACTCTGTGAGTGTTTCGGGGAAGCTATGAAACTCCACCCGGAAAGCCCTCTCTTTAAACCCGCCTGCCCTCTGTTTGATACTGTGGGCATGACGTGTGTGATAAGTCTTCAGTCCTGATGGGAACATGGGCTTCAGGATGTGGCTGGCTGGAGTCAGCCTTCAGTGATTTGTACAATCTCAGTAAACTATCAAATGGACAAGACATTACACTGCAGATACGGTGACAGGACACACAGAGAAAAGCACTGTATGTTCACACACACACACACACACACACACACAAATACGCCAAATATATTTTCTCTAATATATACTGATCTGCTGGCCCGTTTCCACACCGATTCCAAATAACTGATGAATTGAGATTGAAATGAGTTGAAATGATTGAAATGTGATGCAGCAACACACACACACACATATAAAATGGAGAACACATAACCAGCACTGATGAACATGTAACTGCACGTGTATGTGGTACAACATTGATGGTGGAGTTGACAGAAGGGATTTGATGTGCCACTGATGGAATGAAAATGTCTGGGCTTTGAAAATAGGAAGTGGCTTTGGCTTGGAAGTCCAAAGATCAGAGAGTATGTGTGTGTATGTGTGTGGGGGGTATGTGTGTGTGTGTGTGAGGGGTGTGTGTGCGTGTGTGATCCTGCATGTGTTGGATGGTGTCAGAGTGATGAAGAGATCTACACAGCTGGGATACAGCATCTAATACCCACCACACCACACCACACTTGATCAAAGACTTTGACTGGCGAACAAGCTGCTGGTTGCCTGCGTCCGTCCACACACGCACACGCACAAACACACACACACGCACACACGCATGCACACCCATGTAGACCCATGGGAACGTGTGTGTAATGAGGCACAGGCAAAGCTTCACATCTTCATCAGCAGCAGCTTTCAGGGGAGGGAACACAACGCGTCCCTCTCTGTGTGTAACCGTGAGTGTTGTTGTCGAGGCAACGCCGTAGTTCAGACATGTTGACTGTGTGATCACATCCCAAAAGATGTACAGGAAGTTTAAGCTCGGCACTGCTCTCGCCTCACTTTCTCCACTGTGAGGTTCATTACTGGCAAGAATGTATGCACACACACACACACACACTCAAATACACACACGCGCACACATACACACAAATAGGAACACACGCACACGCTTATTTGCCAGACATTCTTTATATTCAAGGTGTGTCAGGGAGTCATGCAGCTTTCTTGTGTATAGCTGTGATAGTTTGCTAGAGTCAGCTGCATAGTCGATAGGAACAGTGGGTCTTCATGGACAACATGATAGACTAGAACTGTTCAGAGAATACAGGATGGCTTCTTGTTTACCGTGGTAACTAAAGTAAACAGTAGGTAACATCTGACCTCAACCAAAAATGCATTTGAAGAATATACAAACACCATTAGAGTGCACAAAATCATGATCTTGCTGTGTTCATTTGGCAGACACTGTCAGCCAAAGCAATGTACAGTGCAGGGGGGATTTGACCCCGCTAACTCTTGATTTGTAAGGAAGTCCTCTAACTGTTAAGCAACAATCTCCCCACCCCTACGCACGCACGTGTCATCTGCACCACCCCAAGGGCGTGTCATTTGCAGAATGGGGGACACTGGGAGGTAGTTAATCACGGATCTTTCAAACCATATGCTGTTGGTTTGATGCTTGGCCAGGCAGCATTGGAGCGTGTCAAGGGTCTTCCATTAATCGGGAGCCCCAGAACTTCATTGGGGAACTGCTGAGTCCATAGCTGGGATGGATGTGCCGACACAGGAACAACCAGGCCAATGGGAGGCTGTGAATCCCCTTGAACTACTTTTATCCTAAATAATATTATCAGAATCGGACGATGAACTGATTGCCGTGTTTTGCTTTGCTGAGTGCTTTGCTTTCAAGTGGGCTAGGTAATCAACTAAGGGTTTTTATCGGATAATTGGCTTAATTCACCCTCTTGTGCTCTGTTCGTAGGTGCCTGGGAACAGGAAGTGATGCGGTCCTGGGTAATGGAGGGAATTAAACGAACACACATATATGTATATGTGTTAGTGACGTGTGTCCCAGCTCTGTCTTGATTGGAAGCAACTCTTTATTTCTCCTGCAGACGATAACAGGGCCAGGGATCACATTAATAAGAAGAGAAACCAACATACATAAACACAAACACCCTCGAATAAACAAACTTGCAATCTCCATTTCGCTCAGATTTTTCAGCCCCCTTCCCCCGGATACACCCCCCCCCCCCCTCCCCTTTACACCGCCTCCATCCACACACACACAGACACACGCACACACTGGCTGAACAAACACACCCCAGCCCTGCAGAGACAGGACATTAATCCTGAAAACAAACAGTGTGTGTCACCAGCCTCACTCCTTCTTCTTGCCCTTCCTACGAACACATGCACACGCACACACACACGGATACGTTCACAGAAGCACACACACGGATACACAAATACACACCAACAAACACACACACACACACACATTGTAGCCTCAGTGTGGAGAAGCAGAGCCTGAGGGATAGTCTATTTCCTCTGCCTGAGGCCTCTACAGCAGCAGCCCAGTCCACGGCTGTGTTGCCAAGCTGGGGGATGCAGTGGAGGCAGGAGAGGCAGGCTGGAGCCAGGCTGGGGGAGGCAGTGGAGGCAGGAGAGGCAGGCTGGGAGAGGCAATGCGGCAGTGGAGGCAGGAGGAGCAGGCTGGAGACAGGGGACAGGTGGGGAGGGTGGAGGGAGGGAGAAGAGGGGAAAAGGAGAGTGGGTACTGTAGAGGTGACCAGGGATGATAGCGGATGTAGATGGCTGGCTGATGCTGCTCGTTGCTGCGGAGGCCTCACCCTCCCCCTGGATGTAAAACATGAGGTTTAGCCAGGGCGAGACAGGCTAATGAAGACTTAAATTTAGGCTTTTTCTCATCAAAGCAGTGAGAAGTCTTCAATCCATGACAGGCTCTGATAGTTAGATGACACCGACACATTTCCCGCCTGGGTTTCCCCTCTCAGACAAGATGACCTTAAGGAGGAAACAGGTTTGAAACAGCCAAGCATCGGAAGTCTTCCCGGAGCCTCGGTTCTCCTGTCAGTCAGATGAAACGATTCTCTGTGGTCTATTATTCATGCCTGCAGTCTCGGCATGCTGACAAAGAGAATAATGTGCAGAGGAAGAGGACTGTTGTTTTCAGTTTACTCCAAACATCTTGTTTAGAATTATGGGGTGTTGTACCTGTAATGAGTTGAACAGCTGAATCGTTTCTCTATCAGCATTGGAGATTAAAGCAAAATGGCGGTTGAAAGGAAGCTGATCCAAACGTAATATTATTCTGTTCCCTCCCTCCATTCCACCCTTCTCCTTTTACATTTCCTTTCTTCCCTCCATCTCTTCCTCTGTTTTGCACCACATCTTGACTCTAGACCAGCACGTGTTTGTCTCTACTCTGGGAGACCCAAGTTTGGTCCATTGACTGTGTTCGCTAACAGAAAAAGACTGGTTGGTGTATGATCTATGAGTGTCTGTAGCCAGACATGTCTGTCCAGGGTGGAGGTGGGGGCCAGTGTTGCTGCTGTGTCCTGGTGTGTTGTAAGCAGTGCTGGAGGCCTGGTCATCCCAGAGTGGAGGGTTATCGTCTGTGACAGCAGCAGATGCTGCTGTGAGACCTCCCCGCTGGCTGGACTGATTGTGGGCTGCTGGAGGGAGAACACTATGGGAGGGAGGAATAGATAACTGGGGAAGAAGAAAGCCATGACTGAGGCGAGGTTTGGGGCAGGGATTGGGGTGGGCTGGGGCTGGAGCTGGGGCTGGGGAGAAGACTCTGGATTGGCCTGGAGGTGGCACTAAGAGCTGATATCAGCACACACATACAGTACACTGCACCACGAGAGTACGGAGACAGCCATCTAACCCTGACATCAGTGCAGTAATCTGGAGCTGAACCCAGACCCACAGCATCTGTCTGTTTGTGTGCTGACAGGAGACGGTGTCTTCCTGATGACTGGGTAAAGACATCAGCGTGCAGCTGGACACAAGCTGGCCAGCTCTAAGGCTATTATCAGAGCTGTATTTCTAACAGTAGCTGCGGCTAAATCTGTTCTCTGATTGCCTCTAAGACACAAAAAGCTCTTTAGCATCTCAACCTGTTGAATCCTGTCACCTGCACTCTCTCTCTCTCTCTTAGTCCCCTGTTTCTCTCTCTATCTCTTTCTTCATCACCCCAGTAATGTACGTTCAAACATGTACTGACATGACTCGTGAGCTGTTGGGGTTTGGGTTTGGTCAAGCAGTGTAGTTAGCCAAGTAAGCTAGCCTCAAACTGACACAATAAAGATTATTTTCATGCAGCATTATATATTGTGTCTAGGTTAATAACATATGATTGCAGTGTAAACACGGGTACTGATTAACTATCCCATAATCCTCAGATGTGATTGGAGAGGGGTAAATGTCAGGGAGGTGTGTCTGTGCTAATGAATCATTTGCTTTGGTAGTCTGAATATGCAAATATCAAGGTTGGATCGAAGTTGAATCTAGACCCTGATGTTAGGTTATGTCTTTGGATGCACAAACACACACACAAACACATCCCGACTGTTTTCTAAATCATGCTCTGGTGGGAGGGTGTTACTGAAGCATGTTTTGAGACGTGTTGAGCTGGCGTGTTGAGCTGGCGTGTTGAGCTGGCGTGTTGAGCTGGCGTGTTGAGCTAGCGTGTTGAGCTACCATGACCTTTGGCATGTTGAGCTCGGCGTGTTGAGCTGGTGTGTTGTGAAATAAATGTTGGGGTTATGTTCAATGAATGTGTTTCTAATGTGTTTTCTGTGTTTACAGTTGGCTAAGATTCTTGATACAATGAATGTTGATTCAACTCCATTTGGTAGAGATGCCACCTGTAGTTTTATGACACCTAACTAGGAGATGTGAAGTCAAGAGACGGGAAGTCTGTGTGACCTGGAAGAGATGTTGTCACCTGGGGGGGAAGAGACAATGTGGATTCAACTGTATTGTTCTGAGGAGTTAACCAATGACAAAAGAGATTTGGTATAGCTGCCTGTCTGTAGGATGGACCAATGACTTTTGAGAACTGTGTATCTATCAAATGGTCTGTTGAAGGATGTTCGGGGGGTTCAGGGCCATCAGCTGGGTAGTGCTGGTGGGCTGGACTCTCCAGTTCCATTCTAGAATGCTAGAAGGAGCTGTATGGAATTGTCTTTGTGTTATTGTCTTATGTTTGTGTGTCGATGATGTTATGTTGGTAACGTTATTATGTTTATGTCATACGTCAAATAAACATTAACTCTGTACTTCACCAAACTTCAGCTTAACGATTGATTCTCTCAAAAACTTTTGCGACAGCGTTGACCTGGCGTGATCTCAGGAGTGTTTGGTATGCATGTTTTGCGATGTGTTCAGCTTATATTTTTGAGATGTGTTGAACCGGCATTTGTACTGTTAGGCATGCACAGTCTCAGGCAATTGAACCAGGCATGTTTTGAGGCGTTCAACCCGCCTGTTAGATGTGTTTAAAAGTAGGCGTGTTCTGTAGCTTGTTAGACAGGCATGTTCTGAGCCATATAGAACAGGCATGTTATGCAGTGTTCAGCTTGCATGTTTGGGTTGTGTTAAGTAGGCGTGTCTTAAAGCATTTTAAACAGACGTTTTCTGAAGCATGTTGAACAGACATGTTCTGAGGCGTGCTGAACAGACATGTTCTGAGGCGTGCTGAACACACATGTTCTGTGGTGTGTTGAACAGACGTGTTCTGTGGAGTGTTGAACAAGCATGTTCTGAGGCGTGCTGAACAGACATGTTCTGTGGAGTGTTGAACAGACGTGTTCTGGGGCGTGTTGCTCAAGCTTCTTTGCTGCCCGTACCTCAGCAGCTGCTGCTGTTTGTGTAACCTGAGGAGCGAACAGCCTTCCTGTCTGCAAAATAATAACACACACAATGTCTGAGACACACACACAAGCTTAAAATACACCCATCCACATACACAATCAAACATCGCACACACACATTCTGACACACACAAACACATAAAACACACCCACACACTCAGGCAAGCAAGCAGACGCACACGCACGTGCACACAAAGGCCTCTATCTCTCTACAGACCCAGCAGGAACTGTTTCTATACAGTTCACAACACATCATATACGTCTCTCTTACTTTCTGTGTAAAAAGCCCCGTGGCGAATCAGCATTCTCAACTAACCTCACAACACCTCCCATCATGCAAACACACACACATACAGGAATGTGGATTACCCAGAGGCTAAGTGACCTCTTTGCTGACCAGGCAAGACTTGTCGTATCGCAGGGCATGGCCAACTCAGAGGAAAGACAAGAGAATGGGCACAATACCCCTTCTGTGCCAACTTCATCAGAGGGACGTTGGAGGAGAAAATGGCTTTGGTCCTTTCCTGCTGTCAGAAACATTGTATGCATGTGCGTCACGCTGTGTATGTGTGTGCCTCACACTGTGTGTATGTGTGTATGTGTGTGTGTGTGTGTGTGCACGTCACTGTGTGTATGCCCCCTAGACCCACTCCTCCTCACCTCACTCCCACCCCCCTTCTCCTCCCTTCCCCACAGTATAGATAGCATGCCTCCATGCCCCTCCCTCCCTCCCTCCCTCCCTCCCTCCCTCCCTCCCTCCCTCCCTCCCTCCCTCCCTCCCTCCCTCCCTCCCTCCCTCCCTCCCTCCCTCCCTCCCCACCCCCTCCCTCCCTCCCTCCCCACCCCCTCCCTCTCTTCCTCCCCTCTTCTTTTCCTCCCTCCACCACAGCACAGATAGCATCCCTCCCTCCTTTGCCCCCACGGGGGAATATACGTGTTCTCTTGGGGCGAGCGGAGAGGCGGATGAACAGCAGGGAGAGAGAAGAAAGAAAGAGAGGACAATTGGACCCCCCCCCTCCCTCCTCCTCTCATTTTAATTTAGCACCCCTGTGGTCGGAGGCCTGGTATTAAATCCTGGGTAATAGACTTGGGTTTGGTAGAGTCCGCTCATACGCTGCTCATACACTGCTCTCTCCCTGCCTCACTCAGGAGTCAGCCTTATCAGTTGGGATTAAACACTCGAGTGAAATCTCTCTCCTGTGTCTCTGTATGAGGTCTGTGTGGCCCGGTCCCTGTTCACATGCCTTCAGTCAGACAGAGATTCCTCTGGAACGCCCGTACAGATATCAGGCGGATGTGTTTGGGATAATCATAGGAATCAGCCTCCAAGCCTGCCATTTTGTTTCTAGTACAGTTGAGATGTGCTAATTTGTTCAATTTCCCTGCTTTCGTTTGATGAGGAGGCTCCTGATGCTGTTTCCTCCTCCTCCCTCTTCTGTGACTGAAAACAGTCAGACTGGGATGTTCATAAACTCACTCGCTCTGAATCTTTCTCAAATATTTGCAGTTTCATTCACTGGAAAGCGACCTGCTTTTGAGAGCATTTTTCTTGTGGAAGCGCTTTTTAGGGAGGCTTGATGGATGCACATGTCCACAGCAGATTCTCAATTTTCCCTTCCTACACTCACAAATGCGCGCATACTCACATCCCCCCTGTAGGCTGTTTCAAGTAATCCTTCTCCTTCCATAGGAGCAGGTCAGGAGTTGATGAACGTGGGTCTATTCCCAGTGTCAGTCTCAGCTGGACAGGAGAGGAGGTCTAGTCTAGATGGGAAGATGAGAAGCTCGTTAGAACTCATCGCCAGCCTGTTTGACATGAATTGACAGCATTGGAGACCTTTATCTCTGATTAGAATAAGACCTGGGAGGCCATGTGCTCAACTCATGTATTTCCGATGAACAGAAGTTAGCGTGCTGTTACTAACCCTTAGTACACCGCACAGGAACACTTTAGATCTTGCTAGTAAAAAGTGTTATTTAATAGGTTTTAAGGCCTCAGCAAGCTAGTAAGTCTTACTACCGTATATTTATGTCAATAAACATATTATAAGAGCCTTATTGCATATTGACTAATGGTTGTCTGATCTTACATTGATGCTAACCGTAACTCTCACCCTTGCCCTAACCTTAAACCTAAAGTACACACAATCATGTTAATTAGCCCCTTATAAGGGCCTTAATACTTATTCTAAAACTGGTTGTTCCCATCCTTGATTGTGATTGGCTATATCGTGTTCCATGCCGTTGTAAAATCCAGCATAACCTCACAGGTTGTCCTCATAACATTCTTTAACATTCCATATTACTGCGCATTAAATATTTCAAATAAAAAACACGGCAAAGGTGTCCATCAGGCTGTTGCGTGGCAACGATTTATTTAGAACTATACTTTGTAGTGGCAGAAGAATGACGGTTTATTATTAAACTATTTTGTTTCTAATTGTTTTTATTTATGAAACCATATCAAATATTTGTAGTAACAGTTTTGGAAAAGCAATAAGCCCCGCAAGTGCGTGTTTTGCGCTGATTTTAGAACATCAGGTAAGGGGGTTTTCGGCACTCCGCTTCGCGTCATGCCTAACAACTCCCCTTAACTGTTCTAAAATCAGCGCAAAACACGCACTTGCGGGGCTTATTGCTTAATGAACTAATTGTATTGTCTGCAGACACCAGATTTGTTGGTATAGTCTGTCTCAGACAGGAGAGGGGTGTGACCAGCTGTCACCAGATTGCATGTCAGGTCGCGTTTGTTTGTCATCTGAGAACGGTGGTCATGTGACTGCTGTGTCAACCTTGCCGTGCTGATGACAACGTCTGTAAAGGTGATAAGCTGTTGGTCATCTCCCTGCCCTGCTTTGAGTGTGTGTGTCTCTGCGTGTGTGGCTGATGATCTCCCACAGGGCTTATGTCACATTATCAGGACTGTGGGTGTGTGTTTCCCATGGGGAGGACAAAGAGACGTGTTGTGTAAACAAGATGGACAGCTGTCACAGCCAACGCCTGACTCGGTCCCGCCTCTGGTCAGCTGCCCCCCCACCCCCCCTCTCACATCACCTCACAGCCTCCTGATGGGTGAGGAACAGACTGTGAAGTCATCCATCAACAGCAGTCTCGGTGCCTGTCTCACTTTAGCTCTCCGTCTCTGCCGTTCCCAGCCATCCGCCTCTCTGTCTTGTCATCCTCTCCTGTCCTGCCTGTCTCTCTCTGTCTCTCTCTCTGTCTCTCTCTCTCTCTCTCTCTCTCTCTCTGTCCTTGTGGGCGACTGTCATTCTCAACCCCCTACTTCTCTCTCTCTCTGTCCTTGTGGGCGATCTAACATTGGAATGCTAACAATAAACAACCCCACAACCTCCCCTCTTTCACTGTCATTCTCAACCCCCTACTCCTCTCTCCCTCTCCCTCTCCCTCTCCCTCTCTCTCTCTCTCTCTCTCTCTCTCTCTCCTCTCTCTCTCTCTCTCTCTCTCTCTCTCTCTCTCTCTCTCTCTCTCTCTCTCTCTCTCTCTCTCTCTCTCTCTCTCTCTCTCTCTCTCTCTCTCTCTATGTGTAATTCTGTTCTACCCCTGTGTAGTCATCGCTCAGACCAGCTGCCCTGAGGCCCGTGAATGGACGGCCTCTTCTGAATGGCAGTCATTCACTTCTCTTCTTTTTCTCTTTTCTTCTCTCCTCTCTTCTCTTTTCCAGTCCTCTTCTCCTCTCTCCTTTCTTTTCCAGTCCCCTCCTCTTCTCCCCTCTTCTCTTCCTCGGTTGCTTTGTTGATCATCCAAGTGCAGCGTGGCCAGGAAGCCAGTGAGACGAGACAGCCCACAGCGAAAGGCAGCCACATTGCTTCTCCAACCACCGATTACACCGGCCAAACACAATATTCATATGCCTCTTTCTCTCTCTCTGTCTCTCCCTGCATATTTGCATTTCTCCATCGCTCTCTCCGTCTCTTTCTCTCTCTATTTCTCTCTATCTCTCCATCTCCCCATCTCTCTCTACCTCTCTATCTCTCCATCTCCCCATCTCTCTCTACCTCTCTATCTCTCCATCTCCCCATCTCTCTTCCTCTCTGCCTCTCTCTACCTCTTTCTCTCTTTTCACTGCTCCCCCTTTGTGTCTGGTCCACTTCTCTCTTTGTCCATCCATTCTAGAGTGTTCCATCCTGCTTCCCCAAGCGAACCAGAGAGCATCGTGATCGTAATGTTTGCGTGCTATCCAGCTCTCTGATAAGTGGCCAGTCACATAGTCTTACTCACTGTTTGTGGGTAAACATCCACGCGTCAAAGAATTGAGTCAAAGTATTGGGTCGATTCTGCTAGTAGTGAGTAAATGACACGTTGTTCATCTACCGTTGAGTGCTTGGTAGTTGATAAAGGATGGACATTGGACACACTTAGGAGAGCAGTGGCTCTCGAGCTAGTACTTGTATTCACCTGTCTTGTGGTCGTGGCAAGGTAATGTGATCTCCCAAAGTACAACAGAACCATGATAACACTGTAAGATGCTTTGCCAGGAAAAGTTCAACGCCTTTCAGTCCTTCTTGTTTTCTCTCTCTCTCTCTCTCTCTCTCTCTCTCTCTCTCTCTCTCTCTCTCTCTCTCTCTCTCTCTCTCTCTCTCTCTCTCTCTCTCTCTCTCCTCCCTCCCTCCCTCCCTCCCTCCCTCCCCCCCCTCCCCCCTCCCTCCCTCCCTCCCTCCCTCCCTCCCTCCCTCCCTCCCTCCCTCCCTCCCTCCCTCCCTCCCTCCCTCTCTTCCTGTCTCTCTCTCTCTCTCTCTCTCTCTGCCTCCCTCCCTCCTTCTCTCTCTCTCCCCCCCCTCCCTCAGTAGAGCCGCTAAGGCTGCTCGTCTCAGCCAGACCCCCCCCCTCTCCTCATAATCTGTCCCGGATAATCTCTTAGGAAGTTCAGCATTCACAATCTGACCAGCATCCCGGTTCACTGGCACCCGAAGAGAGCAGGAGACAAGCCTCCGTCTGTCGAGCGAGCTGACAGCAATGTTATTCTGCTCGCCGGTGGCGTCTATCATTCAGGACATGTTTTAGTGTGTGGACACTGCCAAGGAGTCTGATTTTCCCAGACAGTCTCTATTGACAGAGTGTGTCTATCTACCCAGATCAGTCCGGCACTGAGGGCTCCAGCCCTGTGGTGTTTCCAGGGCAGCAGAGTTTAGGATCTGGCTCAGACTGGCAGACTCTTCGACCTGTCCTCTCTTGTTCTCCTGATGCAGTATGGGATTTGTTTTTGAGTGGGAGCCCAGCCTCTGGCTGCCAAGACAGCCCTGAATTGGCAATGACATTAAAACGCTTCTCACACTGAATATACTACAATGGTCAATCAGTAGCACCACAGGAGGTGTATACAGACCTATGGGGAAGGGAACAATGGGTGTGTGTGTGCGTGTGTGAGTGTGCGTGCGTGTTTCTGTAGCTGTTTTTCAATTGTCGTGTGGAGGCAGAGAGGCAGATTTGCAAATCTGCTCCTTGGGTTAAAAACCTTTTTTAAATGCAAGCTAAAATTACAAAGAGAATCTGAATACAGAGAGAGGGAGAGAAAGAGAGAGAGAGGGAGAAAGAGAGAGAGAGAGAGAGGGGGGGGAGAGGGAGAGAGAGACAATACAAAAAGAGAGAGGGGCAAATAGTGAGTCAGAGAGAGAGTCAGAGAGAGAGAGAGAGAGAGAGACAGAGAGAGAGAGAGAGAGAGAGAGAGAGAGAGAGAGAGAGAGAGAGAGAGAGAGAGAGAGAGAGAGAGAGAGTCAGAGAGAATCAGAGAGAGATAGAGAGACCTTCTGCGTCTCCATAGACGCAGTCCACTTCAATACATCCCAGTGCATCAGGTGGAACCTAGTCCAACAGCTAACTCTTGTGCACAGCTCTCCCCAGTATCCATGCCTTGGTTATTAAGCACCACTGGTCCTCCCTCCTCAGAGAAACTTGTCACATATTTCTGAAGAAAAACAAACATCTCTCAGAAGTCAGTGTGGCATGTGGCTGTCTGCTGGCTCTGTGCTCCCTGCCGTTGATAGTGTGACCAAACACCCTTGGTTCTTTCATTTCACACCATTTCCCACATCTCCAAATGCAAAATGGCCGTTAAATTGGACATTGTTTCCTGGGAGAGGATGTTTTGTCTCCGTAATTTGACCGTGGAGACAAAGTCATGTTCCATTTTGTGTTGCGTTCTGGGAATACATTTCGATGCCATTAGACAATAATACATTCTGACTGGTTGTAATTACTGTTTAAATATCTAATCTGGAAGGGTGACATTGTTTCATCGGGAGTCTTAATTACACTGTCCTGGAGCATATTCTGTTTTGTCACTGTCATTTATGATGCTTTGTCATAACCTTACCCAAAACGGAATGAGGTGATTTTGAAAAAATGTACCTGATGTTTACAGTGGAAAATATTGGTAACCTGCCATCCCTTTATCCCTCCCAGTCTCTCTCACAAACTCTGTGAGCCTTTCTCTTTATTTCTGTCTTTCTATCTATTTCCCTCTTTCCCAGCTCCCTGCCTCAGCTTCCTGATTTGCCCAGTAATGATGACGGACATCTCCAGTGACTGCTCCCATTGGCAGACACAGCACCACTGATTACAGTCCCGCCCCCAGCCTCACCTCGGAGAACAACTATCAATCTTATTAAGACAACAGAACAGATCAGTCTTCCTTTGAGGGGTTTGTGTGTGTGCCCGTGTGTGTGTGCCTGGGCGAGGTGTGTGTGTGTGTGTGTGTGTGTGTGTGTGTGTGTGTGTGTGTGTGTGTGTGTGTGTGTGTGTGTGTGTGTGTGTGTGAAAGAAGATATGTTGAAGGTGGGGAAGAGCAGAGGATGAAGAGGGTTGAATTGGGTAAGCACAATTGCATATTCGGAATCCACTGTAGAAAGTATATTTATTGTGCACAAGCTGTTGGCTGTTACATGTGTCACGGAGTTTAGTGTGAGATTCTGTCACCTGGCTCCAAGCCTGCAGAATTAACAGCAGGGGTTTCCTGTTTCCAGTTTCCTTGTACAGAGAAAAAGAGAACAAGAGCCAAAATGGAAATGTAGCCAAAATGGCGTCTGTCTATCCCCAGTCAAATCACATCTGGTCAGAACAGAATTACTTTTGCACCTACAATGGAGTTTGGTTTCCTGGCAGGTATCATTTCAATGAGCATACGTAAATGCTTGAGTCATAAGAGAAAAAAAATCTGGAAATAGTTTAGTTTGGGATCGCTGATGGTATCTATGAACAACTCTTTCTTTCTTCCTGTCTGTATTGATACATTTTTATATTTTACCTCTTCCTCACCCTCCTCCCTGGTTCTTTTTCTGTGCATCAACTAGCCTACCTTATACAGTGTCTTTCACTCCACCTTTTTCTCTCTCTCTTCCTCTCTGCCCACTCTTCCCTCCCTCATCCCCCTCTTCTCTCTATCTCCAGCTACCTGCAGGATGCCTGCCTCCAGCCTGCATATGCATGAGCTACATAGGGAGCAGCACTCCACGTGCTCAGAGACAGTGAGGAATTCATTTCACATCAGCATGCTCATTATCTGGGAAACACATGAAAGCCGACTCTCCTCGTACCTGTCACTGCCGCGCCGTCGCGCTTGACTACAGAAAATAAGAGGTTAATCTACATCACAGCACTTTGCCCTTTGTGTCAATATGCCGCTGAATGTCACTGAAAAAAAGACAAAACCAAAACTATGGTACGTCCGTTTGCAAACCGTTCAAACAAACCGTTTAATTGATCAATTAATGTCAATAAATAATGTGTGTGTGTGTGTATGTGCATTAAATATTTTAACAAATCTGTGGAATACTTAGATAAGTATGTCATGGTAAATAGCTGTAGCTTATCTAATCCGGATGAATATAGCCTTCTTTATGTCGTTGGAGTTTAACAACCGCAATTTGTCTACTTTTAATAATTCTAGGAGTTTTCCCTCTAAAAACGATGCTTACTCGGTTAATATCACAGGAGCAGGTGTTCTGTACAAAGCACTGCACAATAACATCCACTCAAGATGTACGCGCGTGGGCTACATGAAGTTGACTGATTGTGAAATCGAGGGAGCTCACGTCACAAAAAGTACAATGTTTACTGACTCGCTCACAATCATGATCGCCGGTGCGGCAAGATTCAGTTATAAAAAGGCATTGTTTCCACGGCGACATTACAGGTATGACGAGAGATCTCACACAGCATTTATCACACTTCCTCTGTCCTGAGAGAGGTGCTGCTCTGCCGGCCGGCCGGGCGGAGCACCGAGCGCTGTCCGTGGTGCTGAATGCAAGTGGTGCATCTAAAGAATTCCTCGGAGACAGGCGGAGGCAGGTCCTTGAAATGAGGATAAACTCGATCACTCAGTCTACGTGCTCCTGCCTGCGTCTAAAGCCCCAGTCTGGAAGATCTTAACTGAAGAAGTACACCATGAACCTTTGAGCACGTGACACACACATACACACACATACATACACACATGCATATGTATGAAAATAGAGGTGTCCTATTGGAAGGCTTTTTCTATTCCATTATTCAGCACCAACAAAGTAATAGGTTTATATTCCTGCATTGTTTACGTTTAGAAATTGAGTAGTGCTCTGCACCACCTTGTGACGCTTGATTGATAGGACCACCACGGTTGTCGTAAGAGGGGCGCGTTCATGTTAGCTTACAACACCCCTAATGCCTAATAGCAGTCATGCACTGGTTGAATAAAATCAATATCCTTAAGTAGGCTGTAAGCCTTTTATTTTCCCGGCTACCATACCTGAGTGGTAAAACTGCCGTGGGGCCATTGATCTGTTTTGACCTGTGATCACCTCCAGTTGTAGGACAATGATACATGCCGTTTACATAGCACGGAATACACCACACGACAGAAGCCGACTGTACGGCTATTAATTCGAGAGGTCATGTGGTCTTATGTGGACCACGCTATATTACAGTTAAATGTCAAGTCACTGTATGCAACAACCTAAAAAAGTGTGTTGTTGTGCGCGTGCAGTCTGTAACCATGTCTTTTGTGTCATATATGTTCAACATAACTGACTTCACACACAGATTTTGGGAGAGGGAGAGAGAGAGAGAGATAGAGAGAGAGAGAGAGAGAGAGAGAGAGAGAGAGAGAGAGGGAGAGAGAGAGAGAGAAAGCGGGAGAGAGAGTCTAAAGAGTCAGTAATGATTCTGTCTCTTTTATGTAGTCGAGAGTATAGAAAGAGAATACTGAAGCGGGAATTCCAGGTTCCCCGATCTCTTTGGGCGAGGTTAACTTATCCTGGTACAACTGTCGAGGGTTTAAACCGAGCCACCGTTGAATCTATATTTGGATAATGATACAGTGTCGTGGGGGCATAATACCGGAGTAGGCTAAACCGAAGAACGGGAAAGAGAGAATGAGCGCTGTTTGACAAGGAGGCTGGCTATTGACACTCCGTCACCTTTTGGATTAACTCTGTGTGTAGGAAGAGCGGGGGGAAGTGCGCGCAAGGTGCAGCGGTGCAACGGTCCCCCTGCTGAGATCTGATCTGAGATCCCCGTAGCGGCCACTTTACCGCTTTCAGTTGCGGAGACGGAGACGCGCGCTCAGCTAAATAGAGCATGCAGGGTTTTTTTTAACTGCGGAGGAAAGCTTCTACGGTGGCGAAGCGCGTCGACGAGCGGGTGAAAGAATGGCAAGTTCTCCGTCGACTCTGAAACGAAAACAACCACCCGTTTTTCAGAAGAGGATTCCTTCGAAGCGCGTTGGAATTTGACTGTTTCTCGGTGCGGTTGTCTTGGATTGTATTTTCTAACGGTGGTAAACCGGAGCACCAGAGGATTGTGAGGGGTTATCGAATACAAACGGATGGCATACCAGTCAAGCACACAGAGGAGATGGGCAGCGCGGAGTTGTGCGCTATGAAATCCAGCGCATCTTGTGTCGATATAATTTAGCTACAATCCAATGGGGCCAAACAGAATCGGAACATGGGAACATATGAAATGTGAGAAGATCCTATTTCCCTGACCCTCGGTGCTGAGAGCTGGGCTGGCGTTCCTTCTTTGAGGTAAACTTTTACTCGTATAAATTGTAAGTCTCCTCGTATGTATGGCTCGTCGACTTAGCCTATGTTCAGTTATATGTAATCGTCTGTACTGAACTCAGCTGCTCATGGATAGGTAGACCACAGGACGTTTGTGAAACCGAGTTATGAGCAAAGTATCCAAATGCTCAGCTGCAAAGCAAGGTCAAAAACAAGCCTTACACAGCGGCAGGTTCGAAGGAATTCAGGCACTATAAGGTTAATGGCAGTGGTGAATAAATGTCGGTAGGATATCTGAGTACTGTGGGATCATGTGATTGGTCAGTTCGATTAATTAGTTTAGTCTTCGTCCGTTTGAAGTGCTTTTAGCGTGGTTGGTTTTGATGAGGGGCGGGGGGGGAGGGATAATTGTGGTGGTGGTGGTCCTGTATGTGTGTGGTTGGTGTTAGCATGGCGCTAAGACATTTATTCAAGACAGACACTTCTCCCCGGCCTCACCCTTGTTATAGGGGCTAGATTGAAATCAGCTCCATTGTCTATCAGCAGGTCTGACGTCCATTTACAACGTGTGTGTGTGTTTGCGCGCGCGTGTGTGTGTGTGCGTGCGTGTGTTGTCGGTGGAGTCTTTACCCCTGGCTCTGCTTCAAACGGTAATGGTTTCAGGCGTCTCCCTTCTCTGTCCTGCTCGAGCCCACGTACATTCTCTCACCATTAATCTGTCCATCAGTGAAAGGCTGTAGGCTGCCAGAGCCACGGTAAAAATAATCAAGATAATTTGACGGAACGAGACAATAAATAACATTATTTGCCAATACACATTCAATCGAATCTAGCCTACTGTGTGCGCTACTATTCAAAGGCGAGAGGCGTGAAGTATAGATTTGATTTAAGGCGGTGAATGGATTTGATTAAAGAGCAACACCGGCACAGCGCGCGGAGCCTATTGATCGACCTCAGTGGGTATTCCGCTTGTTGTCAGCTCATCAGAAGACATCATGAACTTTAGTTTCATTACAACACAGCACCATATTTAAGCACATCCGAATAAATATAAAGTTTCCAGACAAACAAAGCTGAATATGAAGAGAGATGGGATGCTTGGATGGTGCATGTCCATACTCCAGTCCCCCCCGTCTCGATTTAAAGTCACAAAATGTAATCATCAAAGTGCGCGATACACGGACCACAACTCATTACCAACTTTAGGTTTACACTGTAGGGCGGATGCCTATCTCTTTTCGTGGCCGTCTCCGATAGGGTTTCAGAATAGCAGCGCGGGCTGGTGGTTTTATAATTCGACTTGCCTTCTTGTGCCTGTGCCTGTGCTGCTCTGAGGCAGAGCTAGGCGCGAGAGTTACTGCTATGAGCCCGCAGCACCGCCGGAAAACTCATTACGGTGGAGTAGAGCACACCTTTAAAGGAAAACTTATCTGATTATGCGTTCTCAGATTGGAGGATTATTGGGGTAGTCGCCTCGCACCTTCGAAATAGGAATAATTAGATTTTGTATTCCCGATGTGGTTGAGTTGGCCAACCCCGGTGTCACAGCCGTCCGCACAGCCTGGAGACCATTTTAATTACTCTGGGCACAGCTTATGATGATGTCGCGTGCCAGAGCCAATAAGACAGCAAACACGACGCTGTAGGCTATGGGAGTCCTGCTGCGCGTGAGAAATCAGCGTGTCTGGCCTAGTATCAAAGGCTGCAGCACAGAAAGCAGCATCAACGCCGGCTTAGCCATATTAACCCCACCCCGTACCTGTGCACAAGGCCGGTTTAAATATCGACCCTTCCCATGCACCCCTCCTTTCCCGGCACCAAGCTGTGACTAGGGTCAAGTCTGTATGAGGCGTTTGCCGTTAGGAATGTTACACGTTTATCAATAATGATGCGTAGTTCAAGATAATGGTTGGTAAATGTGTCAGGTGACATGCCGGGCCACGGAAGACTGTATAGACTGAAACCGTAGCTGACATAGAACTAGAGATCGGGTGACGCGGGCCTGCTGAGCTCGTGTAACTCTAGCCCTCAGTGTTTCCTCTGACTGAAACGTCGATTTGCCGTATGTTTTCTTTGTCCTGCATGTTCTGTGTTCGATGCGTTATCCGTGTTTTGGGTGTCAGGGCCTCAGATCTGTCTGCTAAGCAGGCGAGGCTGCACCCTGAGCGCGTCCACAACGCTTTTAGGACCACGGAGAGCGCCTCATGGGGTCTGATTAAAGACAACTGAAAACTTTTAGAACGGCCCGATCTGTATGTAAGACATGGAAAACGTTGCGTGTGTCCAACGTAGGAAGTTTGTCATCTCACCGAGAAGTCAGCATCCTTTCATCTTATTTCCTGCTGAAAAACAGCAGCGTTCAGAGGAGTGGATCAATTCATCGTCACGGACAGCTCGCTCTACACACTACTGGCTGCACTCTCCATTCTCGGATAATAGACTGGCTTTCAAATGACATTTGATAAACAGATGGGTGGTACATTCTGCTTTAATTCAAATTTCCGTGCCAACATGTGTGGTTTATCAAATGAAATGAACAAACCACAAACAAGAATAAGGCACTGTGTTAATTGAGGTGTCTCCACAATATCTCCAACATCATACTATCAACAGGAACACTTCAAATCCTCCAAAAGAGAGTGATGCCGATTGAATTTTAAATATTACCGTGTGTGTTGGCTGAAATAGTGTGTGCTCAGTATGCTAGTGTCTAATATCATTGGGTTAATAGAGCAATGCTGAGAGACTTACTGAGTTCATTGAATAAGGAGGTTGAAAAGGAAGTTATTAAGTGCATATTGAGAGGAAGGTCTTATTGTGCGAGGTATGAAGGATGAGGTCGCACTGCACAATGTAGAAGCCGGACCCTGTTTGGATTGAAAGGCTTCTTCAAAAGCCTTTATCGCGTCGCCTGTTCTGAATCAGAAATGCTTTTCCTTCATCCAGCTCAAACTTGTGTCATCAGTTGCAAAACATATGCTTTCAACTGTTCAATGTTTGGATGAGAGATGACCTCCAAACAGTGAGGTCAAGCGGATACATGCATAAAGATATGAAAGAAAGCCCTGGTCAACTGATAGCCTACTTGAGCTGCTAGTCAGATCATTCAATTAGTCATTAGCTCAAGTAGAGCCACATCACAAAGCTAGTTCTGCGGCTAACCGTTTAGTCATCACTGTTCTTAGTCCCCATCTTTTTTTTTTTGTTTTGTTTTCGTTGTGCAACTCTCACGGGTTTTGAATTGTAGGCGTGTGATGAGTCTTGCTACGTCTGAGGAGGTGGTGTGTGGGTGTGTGGTCGTTGTGTTCCTGTCCCACTGCCTGGCTCGTCATCGTCCCAGGGGCTGGGAAAGGCCAGTGATGGGGAGCGGTGACACGGTCGCTATGACAGGCCCCGGCCTCATCAATTTTCAGTTTCTTCACAGGAACAGTTAGTAGATCGTCTGGACTTTTTTGAGCCGACACCCAGCGCCAAAAGACTGAGGGTGGAAAAGTTGAACCCACCGCTAAATCCTCCTCATCTTGTTAGTGCGGATCTGGGTGGATTCACCTCATGACGGCTGAGGGGTTCAAGATTGGCAGTACAGGATGTGAAGGTGTATTGTACACTGTAGCATGTGTCTTTGTGCACATGCTATTCTTGGTATTGGTATTCTTGTTTGTGAATGTGAGGGCGCCTTTGGTGGCCCTCTAGGTGTGTGGGCGTGTGTGTGTGGCCCTCTATGTGCTCTTTGTGTGTGTGTGTGTTCCTTTATGTGCCCTGTGTGTGTGTGTGTGTTCCTTTATGTGCCCTGTGTGTGTGTGTGTGTGTGGGAGTGACTTTGAGAGCTGTTTGTCTGTGATAATGAGCTGTCAGAGTGACAGCGGTGTCGAGGTTTGTTCCCCCATTCCCCTGCTGATCCAAACAGGAGACAAGTCACAGCAGAGCACACACACACAAATAGTGTCTGTGACAGCCAGGCCAGCAGGGTTGACCCAGTGACGCATACTGAACACGAGACAATGAAAGCACTAATGACTTAGCACTTTGGTCGAATAGGTGATCAAACAATCAATTCAGGTACAGATTTTTCAACAGGTAGTATTCATATTATGGTTTGAATAGATATGGCAAGAGATCTGGTTCGGAATTATTTATATTCATTAGCC